>NC_135877.1:1600000-1737500 GCF_031162955.1 Sander vitreus | reverse complement strand
CTCGTATACATGGACATAGAAAATAAAGACGCTGAAAAATTGGACTCTAAAATCTAGACGCTATGAAGGTAATGCATACTGTAATGCACACTGTAAACATGAGTGTAACACAGAGTATTCATCGGTTATTTCCCCCAAGCAAAATATAAGGTCAAACACCATTGGGGTGTCCTCTCCTCATGAACTTATGCTGGATAATAAAATGATCAATAAAGCAATAACCATGATGACGATAAATGATTATGACATTGGATTATGTGTCTTCTGTGTTAACAGGTTCTGAGGAGGCCAGAATATTTTGGCAAGTTTGGGAAGATTCACAAAGTGGTGATCAACAACAGCACATCGTACGCTGGCTCCCAGGTGAGGCGCCGCACACCCAGCCAGCAGCAGAGGCGGGGGGGGGGGGGGGGGCGAGGCCGAGGCCGAGGCCTGCATTTCAAGTGTTGCGCACGGTAACTCAGCCTACTTTGGATGGATCGTGAGCTAAACCGGGGATCACTGTCACTGGGTCACGAGCCAAAGCATTAAGAGTTTGTTGTAGCAACCACTGATTAATAACTCAGATTAATATAGCACATTTCATGAAACCCACGGACGCTTTACACAAGTAACGTTACAGGGGGACAAGGGACCAGAAAATAGTAGGTCAACACTAACACGGACTGAAATAAAAACAGGGCGCTAAATGGAAGGGGGGGGGGGTTATTTAATGTTGGCTACTGACTACAACCACATCACACAATCTAAAGTTATTTATGAATGAATTAGACAGTACACACCTGAGGGCCAATTCAGGGTCAATTTTGAATCATTTACAATCCCGTAACTGTCTGTAATCTGATGAAAGCCCGACCGAGTATGACTCGGTTTTCACACATTGTCTTTCCCTTTTATCTTTTAGTTGTTCTTGGTTTCATTTCCTTCTTTCCTGTGGTGGTCCTGCCCCAGTATCAGCCATAACTACAGCAGATAACTTCTACAATAACGTTAAAACTAGTGCTGTCAGTTAAACGCGTTATTAACGGCGTTAACGCAAACCCATTTTAACGGCGTCAATTTTTTAATCGCGAGATTAACGTTCGTTTTGGCCTGGCAAACTTTGTAGTTTTTTTTCACATGCTGTTGCAACAACTAGTAACGTTAGAAAAACTACAACACCACACCGGATCTAGCTAGACCGGAAACAAAATGACAGGCACGCCGCACACACTTGTTACGGGCTTGCGAGCAAACGCTGTCTCATTAACCGGTGATCACTGGACGTCAGTGAGTAATCTACATTATTTAGGAGTTACTGCACACTAGTTTTAGAACTGTGTTTGTATCCATTTTTTGACTGTTTTTGTCATTTGGGACATTGTCCACCCCCTTTTCTGTCCAGGAGAATTGTTACATTCCTTATTAGAAAAACATAAAGGTTACAAATGTCCTGCTGTGGCATCTGGTTTTTGGTCCATTTTGTTTGTACTGTAAAGTACAGCAAAGCAAAGTGTTAGTGTTACATCTCAGTTAGGTTAGGGACTTGGAGGAATTGTGCAATAATGACAGATTCACACACTTTTCTTTTGTTTACAGTAAATAAATAATAAACAATTGTTAATATGTACTTAAAAACTGTTGTGAAATGCAAAATAATAGAATTTTAATCATGTGATAAAACATGCGATTGATCGTGATTAACTATAGAAATTTTGGATTTAAAAAAATTAATCGTTTGACAGCCCTAATTAAAATACAATTAGGCCTACATTAATAAATCTCTCACAGTGATAGTGTGTACACAGTGTACAGTGATAACTCCCGGATGACCAAAAAATAGACTTGATCCCTTTTATTAAATAGCTTCAAAGTCTTCTCTACATATATGATATGGGTCTGGACAGACGTGATGGTTGGTGGAGGCTGTAATTTAAGTTTTTCTATTGAGCCGTGTCTCTGTTGTCTTTCTGTTTCCCAGGGGCCCAGTGCCAGTGCCTACGTCACATATATACGCTCAGAAGATGCTCTCAGAGCAATCCAGTGTGTCAACAACGTAGTGGTTGACGGCAGGATGCTGAAGGTGAGACGGAGAGATAAAGGACACCGTGTTTGAATCCATAGAAGGTTGGGCTGAATATTGAGTTGTTGTACAATGTATTTGTGTCTTCGGCAGGCTTCTTTAGGAACTACAAAATACTGCAGTTACTTTTTAAAGAGCATGCAGTGCCCCAAACCAGACTGCATGTATCTACACGAGCTGGGGGATGAGGCTGCCAGTTTTACTAAAGAGGAGATGCAGGTAAGTCCAAGCAGGGTAGTATAGGGCTGAACCATTAATCGGTTGAAATCCCAATCCAAATTTGCAAGAATGTGATTAGCTAATCGAATTTGAATATTTAGTTGAATGTTTGGTGTAACATCTGATTCAACATTTTTCATTCCTCTTTTTTATTATTTTAGTTATTTGTTTTTTCATAAGATAAATACTGGAATAATGCAACATATAGCAGATTGTTTTACAGAAATGTCCTAGTTTCAGTGGGTCTTTCATTTATGACTGTAGAAGGTGCAAAATCGCAATTTGATTCCCCCCCCATTCAACATTTTTGAACGATACCCAGCCCTAACCATATGCCTGTAACTAAAAGCAGGGAATCCTCAGCAAGAACGGCCAAATGTTTAACCCGTATACTATGTGTCCTTGAGTTTCAGTCCTCACGTATACCTTTGTAGTACTGTTGGGATGAAACATAGCTCTCGCTAATCTGTTGTTTTGTTTCCAGGCAGGAAAGCATCAAGAGTATGAGCAGAAACTACTACAAGACCTGTACAAAAGCAACCCGACCTTCCTACAGAGCCCAGCGGTGTCAGGGGACCGGCCGAAGGGCAAAGGCAACTCCTTACAGAGGTATTGTGTCCGTCTCTGTGTGTCTCAGTAGGGGTGGGGGGGAAATCGAGCCAGCAGAGTATTGCGACATGCTCCGTGGCAATACTGTATCGATACACAGAAGCCAGCTCCAGCACGGGATCCCATCAGTGAGCCAATCAGCATGCAGAATGCTTCTACCAAGATCTAATAATGTCTGTAATTGGCTGTCTAACGTTAACATGTTGTAGAGACACGCAGGAAGAACTCTACGTTACACAGAACGAGGCTCATGTAGTAGGAGCTGAAAAATATATACAAAGATTTGTGCCATAATGTGTAATGTTGTCATTTCATTTTGTTTATAACATTTGGAATTGAAAGAAGTACTGCTTAGGAACCAGAATCAAAGTCACGGTATTGGTATCAGTACCGGTATCAAACGTTTTTGAGCGGTACCCAGCCCTACTCCTCCTAGCTGGACGTGCCTGGAACACCTCCCCCTAGTGTTTTTTATTAAAATAAATGCAGATGCATTCCCTGGTTGCTTTAAAAGCCAAAATAATGAGTTACAGTAACTACAAGGTGTGTATGTGTGAGTAGGGCTTTATATATAGTTTTGACTTTGTGTGGTCCCTCTTTGCTTGTGTGCCTGTGTGCTGTCCCGGCTCTCTCAGCTCCAGTAAAGATGGCCTTTCGTCAGACCCCGGGAGGAGTCCTCCATCAGAGGGCTCAGACTGTGAACACTTGACCCCTGCGGGGCCCCAACCTGACCCGAGCCTGGACCCTGTACCGGCCCTCTGCCCTTTCTCCTCACAGCTTGCTAGGTAAACTCTGCAGCTGTCCTTTCACTGTTAGCTTCTCTCTTGGAACAGAGGCTGTATTTACCAGCTACATTATTTATATATTTAGTTTTGAAAGTTTTGAAGTTGTGTGTTATAACTTTAAGTTGACTTGTTGACACTAACTACTTCCAAATGTCTTTCAGCCAATCGGAGTGTGAGGAACTGAGTGGCTTTAGATGATGATATTGTAAAGTAACATAGGCCTTTATTTGAAACAGGTTTATACTGGAGACAGGTTGTATTCCTAATGTCACCCGCATCTCAGTTAATGTTAACTCCAAACTCATAGATATTTAATATTTAAAAAAACGGATTGGATCGGCAACTTGACACCTCCAGCAGATTTTTCATTTTCTAAGTCTTCCAGTCTTCCTGTCATTGGTACGCTAGAATAGAGATGCCTCTGTTGTTGTACTGATGGAATCAGTGCTGTTGAAATACACATTCTGAATTTACCATGTGAGAACGGTGGTTGTAGTCACATTTTAACCTTTTATTAGTGCTGGCCAGTGTTTATTTGAAACCCATTATTCATAACCGGTAACCGGTATTTGCGGTAACTATGTATTGGGTTGGAACACTCCTCAGTCTTCTGGTAGCTAAATATACTTAGTATTTCTTCTCTGCTTTTATTTTGCAGCCCCAGCCACACACTGACAGACATCATCAGTATAGGCAACGGTGAAACCTCCCAACTGGTAAGAAATGGACTCCCAAGCAGGAGTTTCCAGATGTTTGAGTGAGAGTGTCCTGAGTCACGGTTGTTGTACCTTCTGATCGCGATGCGTCTCGTACATGAAACCGGCCTTTTGGAAATAAACGGTGTACATTGAATGCAATTTTTTTATGTTTTGCAATATATGTGCTATGAAACCAGAATCTCCCTGTCTTGTGTCCTTTAGCTCCGTGGAGGCAGTGAGTCTCCGTCGCCCCCACCCGGCCTCAGTAAGCCCAGCCTGCTGCTTCCCATCAGTGTCCCGGGCCACACAGCCCGCTCCCCGTTCGAGGCGGCTCCCGCGGAGTCCCAGTCCCTGTTCTCAGACAACAGTAACTTCAGGCATCCCAACCCGCTGCCCAGCGGCCTGAGCGGCTTCCCCAGCTCCCCCCACAACAACGCTGACTGGCCCACAGCGCCAGAGCCACAGAGCCTCTTCACCTCAGGTCGGTCTCTCTGCTCCAGCAAGGGTTGTGTTTAAGTCCAGTCAATTTGTATTGTATTTATATAGCCCAATATCACAGATCACAGTTTGGCTCAAGGGGCTTTACAATCTGTACAGCAGATTACGTTACATAGAATGTGAACATATATGAACAGCTAGAGAGATACTTAGATTCAGTGGCTGTCAGAAAGTTAACATTATTGTGGTCGGCAGGACTTTAACTGCTAGGCTTGAGTGACACATTGAGGCTAAGACCGACCCGCCAGCCAGATAATAAAGAATAAGCTATTCATTGAAGTTAAGGCAGAAAGATGAGCTTAACGTTTGGATTTAAATCCTCAACAGAATGAGAGTGTCTGATGCCCATAGGGAGGTTATTCCAGAGGAAGAGGGGCCTGTGGTCTGGGGGCAGACAGGAGCCCTGTGTTCTGACAGCTGAGAGTCCTGATTTACCTGATTTGACCAATGAACGTGCTGCTTATTGTCCAGCTGTATGGACAGCAGCAGTTTACAAAGAAGAACACAATATCAGTGCAGTTATTCTTCCGGGGTATTTGTATAGAAATGAAGACGTTGGAATCAAATCTAGAAATGGTGAATTAGTTTCTGGTCATCCAAACAAACTGAAACACTGTTAAAATTGACTAGAACAAAGGTTTCAATGCCTATGTATAACTCGCTATTGTAATACAGTGCAGGTCTGCTGGGACTACCTCCTGTCCCACTCAATGTGTCTACTGTCTGCAGTTGTGCTTGAGAAACCTTATATATGATTGAGTTCAGTGTAGAAATGAGGAATGGTTCAACAGTTCACCATGTGTTTGTGAACCATGCTCACAGTCAACTCTCCTGCGTCTGTGTGTGTGTGTGTGTCTCTGTCTGTGTGTCTGTGTCTCTGTCTGTGTGTGTGTGTGTGTGTGTGTGTGTAGATACCATGCCGGTGTCGTCGTCCACAGACTGGCAGGCAGCATTTGGCTTCGGCTCGTCCAATCAGCAGCAGGAGGACGACCTGGGCTTCGACCCGTTCGACATCACACGCCGAGCTCTGGCGGACCTCATTGAGAAGGAGCTCTCTGTTGAAGACAGCTTCGGCTCCGCCCACAGAACGCTGGGGCCCCTGGGAGGGCTCCCACCCTCTCAGCACTTCCCACAGCATCAGCACCCTCGCAGGGCAGACTATAGCTCCGTCAGCTTCCCCTCCCACCCTCCATCCTCCGCGTCCTCTGCATCCTGTGGCTCCTGGATGGCTTCCACCTCTTCACGCAGGAACTTTGTGCATTTGAACCACACGGTCAGTGTAACGGCTTTCCCCTCACACAGCAGCTTCTTGGACTTGACAGTGCTGCCAGGACATCACAGTACTGGGCTTGGAGGAATCCCCATCACAGGTAAGACTGGTTCAGGGACATCTGCCCTGTACACTTCATGTTCTAACTTCATGTGGATTACAGGTGTAAACCATAGTTTAGTGTAACTAGCTGTGTTGGAAACCATTCCCCCATTCACTCCCTCACTATTCCCTATATAGTGTGTATTAAATAGTGAACTATGTAGGAAACGACCAAACCAGATTTCAGACACTGAAAACACATCGTTGCGCCAGTACAGTAGTACATTACATCATGTTAGTGCATTGCATTGTGGGTTAACATATGCTAACATGTATTGACCACTTGGTGGCAGCACATCATGTCCTGCAGCCTTCCTGTAACACAGCAGAGGCCTTCGTCTCAAGCAGCCTGACTGCTGTACCACTGCAGATCACATCTCAGTCTGTTTCTGAGCAACACAGGCCCCGTGGCTCTACTGGTTCATGTTTAACTGGAAGAAAATCACTCTCCAAAAAATAATGAAATAATCTGACTGGTTGTGAATGCCATCAGCAGTAATGATTCAGCCTCAGGCCCATGTTTACAGGTCTGGAAGTGTAAGAAAAGAGATGGAAAGGCATGGAGGAGCAGCAGCTACAGGGAGGACACTGACCTGAAATCCATTAATAAGATGCACTCATTTACAGAGAGCTACCCATAAATCCTGGCTCATCGCTGTCCACAGATCAGATCACACTCTGAGTCTTCTTCTGTTTGGACTTGCAAGGAAATGTGAAATGCTGTTTGACCACGGAGGCCAAACAATGACCCAACATTAGAGACATGCATAAAGGGATACAGTGTTTTCCTAGCTTTGTGGAAGACTTAGGTCCACGTATTTGGCAGGGGGGTTTAGGCATCCTTTCTCAAGAAAATAATATGGTTTTCAGTTTAAAAAAAAATGCAATTTCCCCATAATTCTTTTGTCTCTTTGTGGGGTTTTTCTGTCTCTTTGTAGTCGTGTTGTGTCTCTTTGTGATCGTTTGTGTTTTCTTTGGGGTTGTTTTGGGTCTCTGTGGTCATTTGGCGTCTCTTTGTAGTCGCTTTGTGTCCCTTTGTGGTACTTTTGCGTCTCTTTTTCACATCATTTTGGATCGTTTTTATCACCATATCTGTGTCTAAAACGTTGGAAAAGCTAGAGCAGATAATAAATAACACTCAAAAAGCTTAAAGACAAAACTTGCTAAATAAGTCCATCTGCTGGTATTAGATCTGAGAAAAATCCTTCAGTTAGATTCATTCGGCTTAGCTGCTGCCAAAAACGAGATTATAATGGGAGGGAAAACCCTGGTAAAATGCCTATGCCCATGTACTATTAAAGTTTACTGTATTGGCCTGATGATATTCATATCTAGAAATGATGTCTTAAAAGTGGCATTGTCTTAACATTCATGGACTAAACCTAAAACGGTTATGGTGGTGGGCAAAAGCATCTTCTCTCTAAAACTACCATTTTCATTTTGGCACCTGATTTTGGTTTAGTTTAGTTATAGGGCTCTGTTTATGTGGCGCTGCACTGACCAGCGCTCCAACAGTTTGGTATCTTCCTGACTTTGTGATTGGCTTTGCCTGTCTGTGCGGTATTATGGTTCCCAGCGCAAAGGTGGTGGTGGGGGGGGGGTTATTTAAATGAGGCAGCACAACGAGAGTTTCTGGTGATTTGGTGGTCTTAGATGATTTGCTGAGATTAGACGTCTGAGAACCATGTCCATTTCTGGCACAATGTCACTTTGCTCCCAATCTGATGATTTTGTCAACAAGAGCAAACTATATGCTTTGAGCAACGAAATAATACTTGAACCATAACAATGGCACAACAAACCTCCTGCCAGTGAAAACTGATTGATTTTTTTTACAGTCAAAATGTAAGTGAAGTGGCTCTTTGTTTTTTCAACCAGTCAGTTTCCAAACAGCCATTCATGAGATCAACAGCTAGACGTTCTGAGGTGTATCTCTGTGGAAACAATGAGACAAAAGAAGAGTCAAGAATATAGCATGTGGCTATTTATAACGACTTAAATTTAAAGCACAGAATTCTACTTTGGAATTTTGAGTGCTTAGATTTTCAGTTGGTGAATGAAAAAGGAGGATAAATCAAGTATTTTTAGCATCGTCTGTGCTAGGAATTATGCCATGGCGAGTGAGTATGCTGGATTCTGTAAAAGTACCATTTCCTTTAGTGCCACTTGAGTACCATTTTAATTTTAAAGCATGACTCCCCAAATTGCACTACAGCTTATTGACACAATCCAGTCTTTGTAGTCAGAATCATCACAATACAATGTTGTGGAGTCATTGTGTCCTCTGGCATTAGCCTCAAACTCTAGCCTGTGAGAGACAACCACCACAGAACATTCCCATAGGTAGCATTCCAATCGTTGCCCCATCCCTTGAAAAGATCCCAGGCTTTTCTCAACCTGCGCTCTTGACTGTTATTGTGTTCTCATGGACTTGGGAAACATCCTAAGTACTGTCAATTACAATCAAGCCCACATTTATCCAAGAATAGTCGCAAATGCCTGGATGACTTGCAATAGACTTGAGTGAACTTAGACTACATTCACATTGCTACGTTTTGGTTTATAAAGGAATATCTTCTGCTACGTTCCCCCCTCTCGTTCCCCCTGCTCTGGCGTTTCCCCCCTCTCATTCCCCCTGCTCTGGCGTTTCCCCCCTCTCATTCCCCCTGCTCTGGTGTTTCCCCCCTCTCATTCCCCCTGCTCTGGCGTTTCCCCCTCTCATTCCCCCTGCTCTGGCGTTTCCCCCTCTCATTCCCCCTGCTCTGGCGTTTCCCCCTCTCATTCCCCCTGCTCTGGCGTTTCCCCCTCTCATTCCCCCTGCTCTGGTGTTTCCCCCTCTCATTCCCCCTGCTCTGGCGTTTCCCCCTCTCATTCCCCCTGCTCTGGCATTTCCCCCTGTCATTCCCCCTGCTCTGGCGTTTCCCCCTCTCATTCCCCCTGCTCTGGCGTTTCCCCCTCTCATTCCCCCTGCTCTTGTGTTTCCGAGCCCCTAAACCGGAGACATTAGGAAACACTTCTGACCAGTTTTGGTTTGGAATCTGCGGGGTTGTGTTTCATTCTCAACGGCCGCAAACGGAGACCTTTGGCAACACCGACACTGACGCCAACGTCTCTCCTCCTGATTGGGTCTCATCGGTCACAACGTCTCGTTCTCTGAGACTAAAGCTACTAACGTTACCAGGGCTCAATGCAAACTTTTTAAAGTGGTTGCCAGGCTTATTAAAAACTGTAATAATTACTTCGCCAATCACATTCCCTTTCCATCGGTATATAGCATGATAGGAACATCCAGTAGGAGCCAGTCCTAATGAATGCGCAACAGAGCTAAGTCCCGCCTTCCAGAGCCAGCAGACACATATACATTTGATTTATGAGAAAAATATGTTCAACAGTGTTTGAATGAATGTAAAAAGGTTTAGTAAGTCATTTTAATTCTTTGGTATGTTTTTTTTCTAATAGCATTGAAGTGGAAGTAAGTACTTAGCAAAATTTGGACTTCTGAGTTCAACTTGCCAAATTCCTTTGCCAAGAATGTGCGTTTTAAATTTGGAGTATACTCTATTGAGAAAGGTCTATGTTTTATGGCTTGTTATTGATACCAACAAAATGTGCTTGGAATACTGGTCCTCTTCTGCCTGTCTCAGCAGAGCCAAATGCTAATTTAATTTAACATGGTCCGGCAGCCCCCTCATCTTTATTCCCCCTCCATCTCAACCTCAAGCTTATCATCGGTAGAAGACCAGACAGGCAGTCATGTCCTGCTGGAGATATGGATACAGATAAATGATCAAAAACTGTTTTTTTTTCAGATTAACATAATGACACAGCAGCCCCTGACTGGCTTTGCTTGGTGTATTTTTTTGATGAAGCTGGAATAAGTTGGAAACTCTACATGGCCAAAAGTATGTGAACAAAGTGTTAGTTCACCGGAACATTCTAGCCTTATGGGAGTTGCCATTGGTCTCTGACTTTGTATTTGGTGCTGTGGACACTTCTTTATAGTTGCTAAAGCTTTCAAGCTTTCCATTCCTACAGGTTACGTATACAGTTTATAGTCATAATGATGGCTGTCAAATTTACCATCAAAAGTTATAGTCATTTATGAAACCATGGGTTTTTGGTTTCATACAGGAGACAAAAGCAGCTTCTCATTTCTAGCTGTTAACTGTGGATTTTACCGGCTAAAATAGCAACGGTCTATCAGTTCTAGCTAGCTAGCTAAGTAACGTCTAATAGAAAAACCCTCCGGAAAACGAAAGCCATTTATCATGCTAAAAGAGTGAGGGTAAATAGTAATTTTATATCATTTGTATGTATTAGTATTTATGTTATGCTATATCTGTAACAAGTTAAGATGTGTACACCTCAATCCAATAAAGGGCAGGGTAGAGGAGCTGCTAATGTTAGCCTCAACTCTGACATAGCATCCACTACTTGCTCCCACACAGTGGATGTGACGTGCCAGTCCTGAACTAAACTTGTAAGTTAACTCGCATTGATTTATTTGTGGCAGCCCGCCAAAGTATCAACATTGACCGCCACATAATGATTTTGTTCTTCTATCTAGAATGGGGAAAAATGTATTTCATTGTAGAGCTGCTCACAGTGATTAGCTCAGCCCCCCCTTGTCCCTCACGCTCTCATTGTTTTTCACATAGAGCCTAACGTTAGCTGACATTAGCTAACGTTGGCTGACATTAGCGCTTGATACAGCAGACCTCTATAACGTCAGTTAATATAACTTTAACCAACCCGGTTCTATGTGAAAAACAACAATGGCAGAACCCTTGACAGTGACAGAAATTACATTTAAAACTGTAAAAAAAAATAAAAAAAATGACAAGAGTGCCATGAAGAAATAAATCAGGCATTCTTCCAAAAAAACAGCCCCAGACCAGTGTTTCTGGACAGAAAGAAGCTACTCAAACTAAGCAGCTTCTTCTCTCTTAGGTTGGAATGGTCCACCATTTGTGAGCTGCAATGATCTCAATGTATCAGTAAGTCAGCCGCGTCTAAAGATAAGATAATGGTTGTCAAATGAAACTAGTTGAAGAAATTGAGGGTGCGTTGGCTGACAACCTTCCTCTGGTAGCAGTCATAAAAGACAGGAGCTAATTCAGAGAAAAAGAACTCCTCCCTGTAAAGAAGTGGCGTTGGATAACTTGGTTCACATTGATTTTGAAGGCAGCTCTCTGTATCATGAATTAAACATGGCGGCACTTGTTTATCCGGGAATGCAAATGGCAACATAGGTGATTATGTTAATGCCAGCCATGCTTCCCTGCCTGACAGCCTGATTAAAATTAAAAAAAGGAATACTGAGGGAGGATTGTTTCTTCTTAATCACTCATGTTTTTTGGGGTTAGTGCTTGGCAGTATTTAATTCAAAAGCTTACAATGATTAATGGAATCTTCCTAAGACTTAATGCTTGAAGTAATGGCTTTGGTAGCAACTTCTCAAGACATGTTGTCATAAATAGTACTTCATAGCATTTCCAGTCTCTTCCATCTTGTAGGAAGCTAGCTGTGGGGGTTGATGAGTAAGTCGCTTAACAATCATCCTGTCATGTCGATTAGTATTTATTATTCATAGAGCCATGGTAACGTTGTGATGCCTGCTGTCTGCAACGTCTCATTACACTGAGCTCTAAATGGTTCCAGCTCCAAACCACAGCGCCGCCATACTGCGTTGCTGCAGGAGAAAACATGGCGGCTGAATAATTAGCCTACTGCTGCAGCCTCTTCGGACCCGCTGTGACCTACAGTATATCGTCGTATGGTTTGTTGGGAAAACTTGATACCATCATTAGATTGTCTTAATGTGTCTTAATTATTGTTCACTGATGTAAAAAACAGGCCAGACTTTCCTACCAGCGAACAGGTGATTGAACATGTGATGAAACATGCACTTAGCTGTTGACTCTTAATGTCAGTCTACCGTTTGAGTCTTTTCCACACTGATAGGAAGGCCGTTGTGGGGACTCTTTATATACCATTTTTGGGGATAAAAACAATCAAATTTAAAATATATTTAATGCTGACTCCTATGGCTCCACTCAAATCTCAATCCTTTTTTAGTACCAAGTTCCCGTGTCTACTGTTAAGAATTCTCAGTCAAATATAGGAAAGAAGTGTGGTTTTGGTATCAGTACTGAAACATGAGGCAATATTTGAGCACCTATTTCGGTCTTTGGGGACCAGTAGAGCTGTAACAATTCCACATTTTACAGTACAATTCATTGTCTCGGAAATAAGTGCCTCTTTCAGTGAATTTAAAAACATTTATTTATGTATTACTTTTTCAAACAAGTTTTGAATGAATTCCAGATTACAATCTTTTGGTTTTATCACTGTCATGAGACCCAGTTCATGTAAAAATACCTGTTTTTACATTATCTGGGTTTACATTAGCCTATGCCTCTTTATTATCATAAAACATTGTAATTTTTCTTAGATTTACCAACAATTGACAGTAGAACATCACACCTCAATAAAAACAAAGCACCAATAATCACTTGTATAATTACAGTTTGGCACATCTAAACAAAATCAACAATTACCATCAACAGTCAAACCCCTTAGGACCGTCACTAATGTTAGCAATGCATTGCGGTCAAACAAAGAAACGGCCATTACGCAAAAAAAGAATTGCGACTGGACAATTATTTAATAATTGTTACAGGCCAAAAACAACAGTGTTTTTTAAGGCTAATCCAATGATCCATGTATTGCTAGTGGTTCACGTTTTCCTCTCACCCTGTCCTGTGCAGAAAGCAGCAGCTGTGGAGAGGGTCTAAATGTGAAGGAGTGGCAGGACGGCCTCAGAGCGCTGTTACCCAACATCAACATCAACTTTGGAGGGCTGCCCAACTCCTCGTCTTCCTCATTGTCCTCCTCCTCTTCCTCCTCCAGTGTCCAGCACGTGGGGGCCCCGGGGCTTCCTCACAGCCTCTGCTGGGACCGCACAGCCAGATGGATGGACCCAGCCATAATCACCGGTAGGAGCTTTTCAAAGCTTTTTTCAAGAGCCACAATTACCCCCATTTTCCACTGGGAGCGCCTGTGCTGCATTCCGGCTGTGTTCCGGTTCTGTTCCGTCCTCCACCACGCGCCATACCACACCAGGAGCGTCTCAGCAGCGGAGCGTCTTACTACCGGATTTTATTGTCTCTACAAGTACTTTACAGAACAATCCTGTGTTTATCCAAGATGAATCTCTCGTGGTCCATGGTGTTATAGAGGAGACATATATACGATATTTCACTTCCTGCCCTGCTGTCTGAACGCACCGCGGCTCGCGTGAAAATAGACCTGGCGTGTGTATATGTAGTGGAGCGGAGAGCCGCTATACGCACACTTCTGAAACGCGTCGTGGCGCAGCTGGTGGAATATCAAGCATTGATTTGATTGGCAGCGATTGCTCGTGGGGGTCACGCCGCCTCTTGAATGCAGCGCAGACGCGCCTGGTGGAAAATAGGGTGGTCTACTAGAATAGGTTTACATGTTTTGATGTTCAAAAAACATATTATGTTTCTCATACTGCCCACTCTGCCCACTGAGCTCTTGGCCCGCCTTCCTGAAAAGCCCAGTTTGCTCTGATTGGTCAGCTGGCCCACTCTGTTGTGATTGGTCAACCAAATTCAAACAAGCCACTGGGCGGGCTGTGCTTGCTCAGGCAGCACTTATGGGCAGCACAGATGACAAACTGGGCTGGCTAACGTCACAGGTGTAATTACTGACACTTATTTTAATCATCTTTGTGTGGAATTTAAGAAAAAGTAAATCCCAAAACATCCCTTCGGATTTGAAGAGATGAGTATTAAGGCATTAAATCAGAATCATATTTATGTATTAGTATTTTAAAATGATTAGATTTTTATTTTATCAGCGACAACACATATAGGCATTGTTACAGCTAAAGTGCAACCGATGCAATGTATGTGGGACTTCTAGTCGGCCTTGTCCCTGGTTAGGCTTTTAGAAATGACACACATGGTAAAACAGACATACAAACTAACAATTATGGCAGAAAAACAGGAAGCCACAGATGCATAAAAACTAACAGTAACAGCAAACATGGAGCAGCAGCCACATACAGTACATGCATAAAGACGGACGATACAGCAGACTGAGGCAGCAACCTAGATGGTTAAAAACTGACAATTAAAGCCAACAGTCACATCAATACATCCAAACCAACAGGGAAACAAACAGACAGGCAGACTTATGTAACTAAGGATAGGAAGTAAAGACATTGACTAAAATAACAACTAAGAATAAACAAAAGAGGGCATAAATGATACTGGGCTGTATCCAACATATGACTTAGTGTTTGCAAATGTAGCCATAGATTTACCTAAGTATTAAAAACTTGTGTGTGAGTGTACTGTTGCCTTGTCCCTGCAGGGATCCCAACCTCCGCTGGCAACGGTCTGGACTCTCTTCAGGACGACAACCCTCCACACTGGCTCAAGTCCCTGCAGACGCTCACAGAAATGGACGCCCCGTCCAGCTCTGTCTCACAAAATGGCTCCTTAGGGAGCCAGCCGCCCCCCCACAGAGCCGGCTGGGCACACTACCCGGCCCCTAGCAGCCAGTTCCACTCCCCGCCGCCAGGCTTCCAGACGGCCTTCAGACCCCCAACACAGACCCAGACAGACCTGCTACAGAGCGCCGCCATCGACCGCCACTAGGGACTCTCAACACACACACACACACACACACACACACACACACACACACACACACACACACACACACACGTACACGTCGCCACCTGGAACCACACCAAATAGGCAGATACAGTATAAAAAACTATGAACAACTAATAAGATAATAATAATAATAATAATAATAATATAATGTTTTAATTTCTTCCTCCGATCAGATCATCTGCGCTTGTGTTTCGTGTCTCGGTTCGTGATTGTTGGTATGAGTGGGTCGAGGCCTGCTGCCCCAGCCACGCCTCCTAACAGACACACAACGAGAGTCTCTCTGGTAGAGCAAGAAGCAGCAGCCTTTACTGAATCTGAAAAAAGCTTTTAGAATCGCATGGTCCCTTCCAATCATGTACAGCAAGTGTGTTTGAGAGATGCTTTGAGATCAAACCAGCTGTGACAGATGTGATGATTTGAAACGTGACTGAACATGTCTCTTGATAAATCTCTTCAATCAGTCTCCATGACAGAAGCCACATTCCACAACGAGCTGCATCTGAGAATCTGACCTTTGCTTCTTTGATCAGTAAATTGAAGGTTCGGTATGGCTTAAGGTATGGCAGGGCGTAAGGAGCTGCACCGCTTTGGTATATAGTATATCAACGACAAAAGATCTGAGGGAGCATAAAACTATTTTGAGCCCTACACGGTCTGCAAGTCAACCTTTTGAGAGTACCCAGGCACGATTTTATAAGAACAGAATCAGATGTGTGACGGGTTGGGGCTCGCGGGTCGTGGAAACGCCGTTTTCGTCCACGCAAGTATGTGCACGCAGACGATTTGAGCTACGCAAGTTTTCATGTTGTTGTGTTGAATGTGTCGCCTAGAAATCGCAACGCAAGCTGCAGTGTGAGCATGGCTGCCAAGTGTGCAGCATGAAAACCGTAAGAGGAAGTTGACCTATTTTGTGTTCCCTTCGGCTCAGAATAACCACGGCTGACCACATTGATGAAGCGCCAGTTGAACATGTCCGTATGCGGCATATGCACGTCCCATCGTCTCTTTCTGTCATCTTCCTTCTGTGCAGAAAGCACAGCAGTAAACGTTCCTACTACTGTGGTCATGGAAACGCTCTTATTAGAGGACGTTTGTTACCTCCACCAGTGCAGTGCGTAAGAGTGCACGTTCAGTACGTTCACCTGGGTTTGTGCCGGCTCGGTCATATGCGTTCCATGTTTCTGCCCTAATAGATGATTTAAGTGCACATATACATTGACAGCAGAGTGTCACCTGTTCAATTTGACCTGGAAGTGAAGGCTCATCCTGTTAGACCCCTCCTATTTTCAAAATAAAAGCTGGGTCAGTAATCTCATTGAGACACAGCATCTCATACTCAAGAGAGACCTGACTTTATATCACAGTGGCTAGTATATCACACCTAGATCTCTGACTGAAGTGTCTGCTGTCAAGTTTTTTTTTTTTTACAGGAGAAGAATGCGTACAATAAAAAAGTTCTCTCTGGTTCTGCTGCATCAATGAACTGTCCACCATTGGGTCTGATGGTATTATAGTAGCACTAAATCAGTGGAGTTCTGTTTTAATTCACAGGATCAAAGGAATAATGTCAAGAAATGGAAAACAGCGTAGCCTTCTTAATGATCGGAAGAGTTGCAGTTTACGTATGCCTGTATACTAGTCTCCACTACAGGGCGGGATATACTGTAGAATGGATGGATATACTGTAGAATGGATGGATATACTGTAGAATGGAGATGGATGGATATACTGTAAAATGGATGGATATACTGTAGAATGGATGCACCCACGCTTCTGTTCATACTACAGAGTAGGATCGGGCATCGAGAACCGGTTCCAACTTGGAATCGTTTAAAAAATTACCATTCCAATGGAAGCCTTTATTTATTGGAATAGTTTGGAAAAATTTGGTTTTGAATCTGTTCATCGGTCCCAAATTGAACACGCGCAAGTTTTGGTTTCCGTAGCGACCACCGCCGTACTTTCAAGCGCTCGTTGTGTTGCATGGCTTTATTTCACGTTGAAGAAGCCCGTTAAAAGTGTAAATCACCATTGAATCCTCTTAACTGTGAAATAAGCATGTGACCCCCATAAACTACAGATGGTCCTATACCATTTTTTTGCTTCCCGAGCGTATCGGCTGATACCGAGTACCTATCGGATACCAGTGTGTCATATATTTTATTATGTTTTTAAAGCAGTATACTACTATCCCTGTATGGATGTGATGGGATTGCTATCATTGGCTCAGGTTAAAGTCTTTGTGAAACATGAACAAACACAAACAATGAACGCCATAAAACTTTCTTTTATTCTGCAGTTTGACAGTCAGTCATAACGGAAAAAGAACTTAAATAAACTACTTTAAAGTAGATTTTCTTCGGGTCTAAATTACGTGGTATCGGATCGGTGCATAAACTCCAGTACTTACCGATACCAGCATTTTAGGCAATATTTAAGTATTTTTTTTCCATTACTGGTATCGTAACATCTCTAGTTTCAACTCCACCCCTCAAAGAATCAGAATCATTAGAACTCGAATCGAAAGAAAGAATCGGAATTGGAATCCGAAATGTTGAAATCCAAAACGATGCCCAACCCTACTACAGACGGCATCTGGGTCCCGTGTGTCCCTCGCAGACATGGACAGAGCGTTTGGGTCTGTTCATAGACTGCAGGTGGTGTATCCACCTGCGCCGCCGATTAGATATTGAGAATGTGTTGGCCAGACCTCTGTATCAGAGGGTTGAAGCTGGACATGTGAAGGATGTGGTTTAGCACAGTCAGTGCCACTGTGTGGCGCTCCATGCCAGCTGTCTCCAGACCCCTCGCCCAGTGTCCCCAGATCTCTATGACAGCTTCAAGCCTGAGCGATGAGGCGTTGAGGGCACTCACTGTGGTTTGTGCTTGTGTAATCTGGACTTGTTGAGACAGGAAAGCTCATAGTTAAGCCTTCATTTGTTGAGTGTGTCAGCTTTTAGATATTTAAACGAGTTTTATTTGTAGCATTTTGAAAAAACAAATGGTTTTAATTGGACTGGGCTGCTGCAGGAAGCTCTCTTAAATTAAACGTTGATCTCACGGGACTCTTTCCACATACTTTTTCATTTCAGAAGATTGGTTTATTGTTTAGGCGCTGTGTGCTGGGATAGTAGAGCTTCAACTCAAACCACCATGAGGTACACATCATGTACCCCTGTATCATCCAAATGCTAACAATCTGTGATGGCCCTTTTTTTCATAAGTTCCTGACAACTTTACAAGCTAACATGTTCTCACAATGTCCAAACGTCTAAAAAATGAAGTGCCGAGGTCTGGAGCACAAAACCAACTAAATATGAAATAAAAGAGAAAATATCAAGTGTGTTGTTTGGTCCTTATTTCCGGGCTGTAGCGAGAGGCTCTGATGGTATCCACTGTGGCCTGTAAAAGCATCTGAAGGGACAGACCTTACATGCTTTAAGTGCAGGCCAATGAACTTAATCTTGCTTGGGAGGCAGCAATACTGTAATGTCGAGCAAATGAAGTGCTCCAACTGCGCCCGGCAACGGAAAGCTTCTATCCACCAGTGACACCGTCCCACCTTTACTAGTCTATATCGTCAACGTTTCATTCCTGCCGGAGGTTCCTCCAGATGTCCGTCCCCTGGATTTGTGAGGACTATGGTTAACTGCTTCTCAGATCTCTGCAGGGTAAATCCAGACAGCTAGCTAGACTATTACTATGTCCCAATTCAGGGGCTGCAGGCTTTGGAGACCACAGCCTTCGAAGTGTACCTTGGCCGTAGCCTTCGAAGCCCACGGAGGCTGAACATGGCAGTCTCCGGAATGAGACGGTCTGGTCTGCAGAGCCTTTCCTGTTTGCGTCGAAGCGCCGCTCCTGTCGCTCCTGTCGCCTAGCGAAAAGTGATCAAAACGTTGACTACAGCACCGAAATGGAGCCACTTTGTATTTTACCATTTGGTCAAGTGTCTCAAAGAGAGAGGAAAATAAATAATAAACTCTCATACATGTGAACGTCTCTTGTCTCCGAGACCAGAGGCCTGTACTACCAGGGCATGCTGAATCCAGATCAACATGCCCTGGATTTCTTTCAGTTACCCGGCTTCACCTAACCTAACAACCACGGTCCGCATAACCTGTGACACAACGCTGGTTATCATCTAGTTCAGTCAACCCAGGGTTTCCCAATCCAGCGACGCGCACGTTCACATAAAAGAGGCCGTGTTTGCACAGCACGACCAATCGCAAACATCTACCATTTTATATAAGAAGAGCAAACTATAATCCTACATAAATATGAAGAACACAGACACGGTTTTACAGGCAAAAAGCAATACAGTCGCTGCTTCCTAAAACAGGAGGAAAGCTGGCATGTTATGTGTAAATCACAACGCTTATTAATATCACTTCCCCATCAGTCAGGACCAAGATCTGACCATAATTACACTTGTGTTTTCCATAAACTGTCGTTCCTTTAGCCTAGTATTTCAGTTGCAACCCTGGCAGTGGGAAGCCATCGTGAGAGCAAATAAAATATATAAAAACATAATTCAAACCGATATGTGGCATTGGCAACACACGGCTCAACAAGCCGACAAATAGCCTTAATGTAATTCCCTCTGCTGAAAATCTGTATCTTTCATAAAAATACCCATCAGGGAATGTTAACGGGGTTGTCGGTCTCTAAATGTTTTAACTTTTCTGAGCACACCTCCCTCTCTCTCTCTCTCTCTCTCTCTCTCTCTCTCTCTCTCTCTCTCTCTCTCTGCACTGAGCTCCAGCTGATCTTCTAAGAACGGTGACGCCGTTATCAATCGAGTGTTGATTGGTCAGTAGGCGGTGCTTTTACACCGGTTGATCTCTAATCTCCAACATAACCTGCTCCTGAGCATATCTAGCTACCCCTGTAGAGCTAACTAACGTTAGCCCCGCAGCTGTCTAGCTACTCCCTTAGAGCTAACTAACGTTAGCCCCGCAGATATCTAGCTACCCCTGCAGAGCTAACTAACGTTAGCCCCGCAGATATCTAGCTACCCCTGCAGAGCTAACTAACGTTAGCCCCGCAGATATCTAGCTACCCCTGCAGAGCTAACTAACGTTAGCCCCGCAGATATCTAGCTACCCCTGCAGAGCTAACTAACGTTAGCCCCGCAGATATCTAGCTACCCCCTTAGAGCTAGCTGGCGTCAGGCCAGTTTATGGAGCTTAGATACTCCAAAGCAAATTTGGAGCAAATCAATTTTTGTAAAACTGCCTATATTCGACATCTACACAGTTAATTTCTCACCTAAAACATTCTCAGAAGTGAATTTAATAATGAAATAGACGAAAATTGTAAAATTGAATTGGGACATAGCTTATCTGTCCAATCTGAGTTTTCTCTCACACGACTAAAACTACTTTCAAACGTACACGTTCCACCAACACAAGTTCCTTCCTGAGACTATTTAGCAGAGGCACCATTGCTCTGTCCGGCACTTAGAGCCGTCCAAGACGTAATGCCAATAAACCAGAGCACGTTTTTCTCCCATCCAGGAATGCTGTGTGTACTAGACAGACCCTCCTCAGCAGCACTGTGGAGGAAGGTCTGTCAAAGCGAGACTAATTAAGCAGGCTCTGTTCCTGACATCAAGTGGCGTATAGACATGAAGATCTTTATTCATCACCGGTAAGCCATCACGTTGCTGACGGCGAACCCGTCCTGTTGCCGTGTAACAACCCTCTTGGTTTGCCTGTGAAGGAAAGTTTCCAACCTCGGTTAACAATAATTTATTTACAGATGATTTACTGCAAACGGCGGACCCCTTTTTAATCTTACATTCACACATTCCCTTCAGCAACATGCACGACAGCCAACAGCATTAGTAAACACACCGATGAGATTTATTTTGTTGGGATTTTACATTCCACAGTTGAACATTTCCTTCTTTTTTTTTTTCTCTATTGTATGTTTTAGTCAACAGACACATAACTGATGTTAAAGGTTGATGATCCACAATGGGAGTTGAAGTATCTCTGTCCTGAACCTCTTCAGCTCTGTCTGTTTCTCCATCAGGTGGCTGTGACGCTATCTATTTCCTGCTGCTGTCTCTGGACCATCCATATTTCTGTCACACTGTCCACACACAAAGTCCATGCCTGTGGGCTTCCCTTTTCACTCAGCTTTTATCAGTTCTGCCTCTGAATTTGACTTCTGAACGAGGGAACGCTGCAGGTATTTGCTCCAAAAGTGCTTTAGTATAGTTATAGTATAGTTATAGGGCGAGACTAAAGGGATCAGAAACTGAGGAATAATCAATGTGATCTTAGCTGACAGAAATGAATGGACGGATACATAGAAAATAGAGACGCCTGACCCAAACCCGTCGTGTCCCAGCAAAGTTATGGCTTCCCAGACAGGTTTAGGACGTTTTGTTACGCACCGTAAAGCCCCAGTCTCTGCTCAGGTTTTTGATTTATAAGAACATTTCTCTCTTTCTCTGCCAATCATCTGCAGTGTCTCAACTCATTCTTATGAAATGTTATTTCATTATGCATTAGCTAAACAGGGCTGCCGCTAACATGACTTCGCTAAGGCTGCAAAAAGAAATCTGATATTAGGAAATACAAGTCGACATGAAACAAAAATGTAATTGGGAAAAATGCCAAAATGAAATGAAAAAAGGCATTTTGAAATGAAAATACCTGAAATGAAAAAAAAATATATTCAATAAAACTTAAGTTTTAATAATTACTTCAATAATTTCACAAATTGTTGCTTCACTTATAAATGATTTATATGCCATATAATAAGTCATGCCATATATATATATATATATATATATATATATATATATATATATATATATATATATGCATGAAACTTGAAAATATTAACACAATAATCTTTAAAACCTCTAAGTCACATAATCAGCAGCGGTACAAAGACTGTTTCTGTCAATGGAGTCTGGTCATTTCTTCATGGGTAGGACAGTATTGAATACAGTTCCCCGTACATGCATTCCCCAGGGTGCTACAGATCTTTCCATTACTCAGCGTTTCTGATAGCAGTCTTTATGCTGACTCATTTTAAGTGTCACAACATCCAAAACACAAGATGGCGCCAACGCCTTGATGACGTTGAATTCCATTCAATAGTCTCAAGTTCCACTCCATATATTGTCATCCTATGTAGTCAAACTTTGTATGTATGTAATATTTTCCCAAAAGGCATGCCGTGAAATAAATGTGTTCTGTTTGAGGATTTAGAATCAGTCCTAAGTTTTTGCTTGATAATGCCAGCCAGTGTGTCATTACTGCACATCACTCTGACATCCAGACTGTGGAGGTCAGACCTTTCTAAAGGTGGTATTGATTTTACAAAGCCCCGCTCAGCGCCTTAGCTTCAGGTCACGGTTCAGGTCTGGCAGCAGCAGTCTCTGGCCGGCCCACGCACAACTTTAACTTAAAGTATGTTCTGTGTGTGCGCGCGTGTGTGTGTGTACAGTGTGTATGTACAGTTTGTGTGTGTGTGTCTATATGTGTGTGTATGTACAGTGTGTGTGTGTATGTACAGTTTGTGTGTGTGTGTGTGTGTCCAGTAGAGTTAAAGTCACTTCATGCTCAGCTGCATTCTCATCATCTCTTATTGAAAAGAAAGACTGTGGCCCTGTTGATCTTGAACAGTTAAGACGGCCCATGGCTTGTATGGAACTAACAGCCACACATCATTGCAGATCATTTTTTGGTCCATTATGTTAACAACAACCTAATTATGTCATTTTCTTCACATTTTGTTGTGATGCTCATCTTTACATTACGAGGCCATTATGTTTGACATCTCATTATATCTCAGGAACAACACAGTGAATTTATGATGACCGCTTCAGTATTTCTTTATACAGGATTGTGTGCTGAGAATATGCGTATGAATATGTCCTATCTACAGTAGGCCGGTTATGCTCGGCCACGTACAGCGTGCTGGGGTCTGAAGGCTCAGAGGAAGGCCTCCATGATGAAACCGACTTGGATGATTATTCCCACATAATGAGAAATTGAAGCTCTGATCACCAGGTAACCCAGTTTGCATCATCATTATTTAAACCACTGAGTGGGGTTCAGCTGCTGTCAGTCCCTGAAGAAGCTGTGACACATATGTTAACCCTGGGGCTGGGTCCCCAATCCAAAACTTTTTAGGCAGCGGCTGAATTGCCTCTAAACTAAGGTATCGAGTATTGAAAAATGCCTCGTCATTCAATACCCAATTCCAATCCCTAAGGAGTGAATCTAATCAGAGTCAGTGAGCCAATCAGCACGCAGCAACAAAAAAACCAACTCTACACGGTTACACAGACGGCTCACGTAGTAGGAACTGGAACATGAATAAAAAGATTTGTGCCATAATGTGTAATGTTGTCATTTCTTTTTGTTTCATATAATTGATATTTAAAAAAAGTATTGTTTAAGAACCGGTATAGGAGTCACGTTATTGGTATCGGCTCCGGCATCGACATTTTTTGAACGTGGCAATTATTAATAAGACAATTAGGCCAGTTGATTATTTGGTATTTCCTCCATCACTGCTACAACTATACCACTCGCCCTCTGAAATATTTGTGCATTATTTGCATACACCCAATTCACAACCCCCCCCCCATTATAGAGTGAGATGTTGTCCGATATTTATGTTTTCTTTCACAGTCACTCCCATTGAGTCAGAAAGTGACCCTTGGTCAGGTGACTTTGGCATTTGTTATTGATGCAAAAAGTCTCCTTTAGTGTCATATTCTGCTTGGTCTGGACTCTTGGCGTCACTTTTTGACGCTCTGGGTCGGGACGTACGTTTAACTGACATGCAGCACAAGAACGGGACAGTTAGGGTTCGGAAAAGATGGTGGGAGGGGTTACAAAATGTTCGTTTCAGTGACACGTGGGACAAGAACGGGACACAAACTTGTCTCCTGGGGAAAAGTCCTGTGTTGCTTGAGGCATCCACCACCCCAACCAACCTTTTTTGGTCCTTCATACTACTCTCTACCATTGTCTCTTTTAATACTACGTCATCTTACAGCACCGCGGTCAAGCTGCTGCTCTGCCCGCTGCGTTCCATACAGATGCTATCTGACGCTGAGAGACACTGACCAAGAGTCAGTAAGTTGTGAGTGAGAACGTTTTGTTATGGGATATTACAGTGTGTTGTGTGAGAGCAGCTAATAGATTGGGGCTATTTTTGTCATTAAAGGTTCATTCTGCGGGATTACAGCTTGGGTCTTATTCGTCTGGTTTGAGCCATCTTTTCATGATTAAATTCCAATCACGGAGTTCCTTCCTGAGATGTAGAAACACAGGCTACCGGGCCGTGAAGATGTAATGGAACACGCCTATCTGCAGACAGGGCCTCACAAACACCTCATTTAGAACTTTAAGTTTTATTTTTAAACTAGCTGCCGATGTGACCGAGTTAGGCCATTTCTCCTCTGTAGTCCCTGGAACACATATTGTGACTTGATGGTTTTAATGGTTAGTGACACTTTCTGAACATGATTCCATGGACTCCATGTAATTCATATTTTCAACTTGAATATTCTATCCATTTGTTATCCAACCTTAGAGCCGGGTAATGCTAGAAAAGCTAGAAACGTGTTGTAGTTCAGAATTATATATATTTTTTTATAGCTTCTGCTAAATGGCCACGCTCACAGGCTTGGTATAACGGCATAATCATTTAAATATGGGATAGTGCTGCACATTTTCAGAGTCTTTATTACATAAAAAGCTGAAAAGCTTGATGGGGGGGGGGGGGTACCAGCAGTTCTGATGAAGGATACTGGCAGCTTAGGTAGCGTCCACTGGACTGAAACTTGACTTTGTTGTCTCAATTCAGAATACAGGCTGTGTCTGACAGTAGTTGCTGAACAAATAAAAACATAAGCACATCTCTCAAAAAAAACCAAGGGTTGAGACTCCATGATCTGACCCAGTACCCCGCAGTACTCCAGAAAACAGATCCAGCTTTCTATAAACCAGGATGAGGGCCTATAAAATAAGAGCCACGTTGTAATTTACTTAAAAATGATTCACAACGCAGATTCAGGTTGGCTTTCTGGGGCTCTACTGTGTTTTTAACAGATGGTACCAACGGGGGATGACGGGGAAATGTTGGGATGACTGAAGCTGCAGTATTTGGTCCTGGTGAGAGTCTGTTGCATTATGATCATCGAGATATTTAAGCCCATGCTAGGGTGTATTTGGATTTCTGACTTCTGACTGACAGCAGGGGGCCTTGAGGACTCTTGTAAATACAGAACACTTGTCTAGACTGAAAAGGAAAAGCTATGTTTTGAGTAAGGTGAGGCCTTTCTAACCCTGTACTGTTTGTCAGGTTTGAAGAAGAAACAGTGGAGCTTCCCCCAGTCGGAGCGTTTTCTCATCAGATGCAATTACTGAAGCCTTCCATAGTCGCCCAGTAGCTCAGGGCAGCGGAGTACAGAGTTTGAACCTTTAAAACGACTCCTCTTTATCTGCCAGGTTTGCTGGGAGTCTCCAGAAAACCATGACAAGGCAGAGGTCAGCTGGGTTAAACATGATACTGCATCTCTCCATTATGTTCGCTCTGCCCTTATACATCCCCAAAGGCAGGGCTGCACTCTGTCATCATGATCATTTTGTACAACTTTTTCTATGGAGACTATGCAAAACAACCCCCCCGCCCCACACACACACACACACACACACACACACACACACACACACACACAGTCACTCACATTTACCTCTATGACTATGTAAAAAAAAATATCAAGCATCGCCACATTTGCTCTAAACGTACTCAGTCGACAGTTTGTTCACAACGTACAGGGCTCAGTAAAAAGGAAAAAGACACTTTGAATATAAGAGGAATGCATGTATAAAATGCGAAATGACAGATGGGATTATCACACACGGAATGAAATACACCTACAGTACACGAGAATGAAAATGGTCCAACGTGACACTTCCTGGAATATTCTGTACAGTAATGTACAAGAGTGGCGCGGCCCTGGATCTCCTGGATACCTGGAGGGAGCTCATCAGCTGGAACGCTAAGAGTTCACAGATGGCCACTAAACATTATCCAAGGCCAGCAAGTCTCATGGTTCATGTCTGCCCCTGTTCCCTGCTGGATGATCCCACAGGAGGCTCCGAGAGGCCAAGTCCACATCTGCCTGTGTCCCTCCTCCTCCACCGTCACAGTAGACCAGTTCATAGAAGCACTGCCCCGCTGGAACACCACTGTCCATCCCCTTTAGAGGTTTTGAGCCCCTCTTTTGCTATGACCAATCCAAAAATGTAGTCTTTCAGTGTCTCCATGTATTTCCTTCCAAACCTTTCTGGGTCATGGTTCATTTCACTGTCTGCTCCACAACAACAAAACAAGCACAACTTCATATTTTCAATAATATTTCTTGTCAAGTCAAGTTTTTTTCCCCGGTTATTTTCAAGATAGAAGATCATCAAGACACCCATTTTTTAAACACACACACACACACACACACACACACACACAAATAAAAAAAAGAAATCTGTAACCAGGAGAGACTGGAGATGAGTGGACGGATGGAGACATGTAAGAGTTTTTCTGTTTGTAGTGGTATCTGTGGCTTGGGTTGGGTGGTCTGGCGGCCCGGCAGCTTTAGCAGAGGGTGCCGTTCTCCTGTCGGGACTTGGGGCAGGTGGAGCGGGGTATGGGCTGGACGGAGGGAGCTAGGGTGCAGAAGAAGCCAGCGATGAGGGTGAGGCCCAGGCCTCCCCAGGCGCAGAACATGGACCAGCCGTAGCCGTGGCCGATGTCGTCCGGCAGGCCGTACAGGTAGCGCGGGTAGCGGGACAGCTCGAAGTTGATGCCGGCGACGCAGGTGCAGAGGGAGATGATGCAGAAGGTTCCTGCAACCACAGAACAGGATGTTCAAAACCTCTGTCACAGTCAAATCCAAATCTGTTACCACCCTAACATCTGCTCCAGGTCACATCCTGTCAGCGGTGGAAGAAGTATTCAGATTACTGCAGTAAAAGTACTTATACCACACTGTAAAAATATGTTAATAAGTTAAAGGTGCTCTAAGCGATGTTGGGTGACCGCACTTTTTGTTGACGTTCGAAGTATTGTCAAACAAAACGAGGCTAGCTCGCCCCTCCCTCCTCCTCATCCCGTCCCCTCCCCCTCCCTTCCGTGCACTAACCCCCCCAACCCCCACCGCCAAATCCTTCTTGTCTGTTATTGGCTGGAACACTGTTTGTTATGTTTGGTGGTGCAGGTTGGCCAGTTTGTTTTTGTTGCTGTTTGTGGAGCCTGGGCTGTCTACAGAGACCATGTTTTTTTTACAGTGTGTTCAGGGGACAGGCAGCTAGCAGATAGTGAGGAGATGTTTTTTACAGTGTGTTCAGGGGACAGGCAGCTAGCAGATAGAGGAGATGTTTTTTTACAGTGTGTTCAGGGGACAGGCAGCTAGCAGATAGTGAGGAGATGTTTTTTACAGTGTGTTCAGGGGACAGGCAGCTAGCAGATAGTGAGGAGATGTTTTTTTTTACAGTGTGTTCAGGGGACAGGCAGCTAGCAGATAGAGGAGATGTTTTTTTACAGTGTGTTCAGGGGACAGGCAGCTAGCAGATAGTGAGGATGTTTTTTTACAGTGTGTTCAGGGGACAGGCAGCTAGCAGATAGTGAGGAGATATTTTTTTTTACAGTGTGTTCAGGGGACAGGCAGCTAGCAGATAGTGAGGAGATGTTTTTTACAGTGTGTTCAGGGGACAGGCAGCTAGCAGATAGTGAGGAGATGTTTTTTACAGTGTGTTCAGGGGACAGGCAGCTAGCAGATAGTGAGGAGATGTTTTTTACAGTGTGTTCAGGGGACAGGCAGCTAGCAGATAGTGAGGAGATGTTTGCTGTATGTGACAAAAAATGTTGTAGCCTAAAAAACGCGTTACATTGCTTAGAGCACCTTTAAAGTCTTGCATTGAAAATGTTACTTCAGTGTAAGTATGTAAGTATCATCAGGAAAATGTACTTAAAGTATTAAAAAAATCCTCCCATTGTAGAAAGTGTAAAGGATCCAACCAGTTGTGTGTTTAATGGTCTGATCATCTCAGCTGGACTTGTAGCCGTTATATTGTTGGTTAGTTTACTTTAGAATCAAACATCAGCTTTTATAAACTACATGTGTTTAGTGTGCAGTAATCTGAATGTGTAAAGTAACTAGTAACTAAAGCTGTAACACATGAATGTAGTGGAGTAACTAAAGTAACTAGTAACTAAAGCTGGAACAGATGAATGTAGTGGAGTAACTAAAGTAACTAGTAACTAAAGCTGTAACAGATGAATGTAGCGGAGTAACTAAAGTAACTAGTAACTAAAGCTGGAACAGATGAATGTAGTGGAGTAACTAAAGTAAATAGTAACTAAAGCTGGAACAGATGAATGTAGTGGAGTAACTAAAGTAACTAGTAACTAAAGCTGTAACAGATGAATGTAGTGGAGTAACTAAAGTAACTAGTAACTAAAGTAACTAGTAACTAAAGCTGTAACAGATGAATGTAGTGGAGTAACTAAAGTAACTAGTAACTAAAGTAACTAGTAACTAAAGCTGTAACAGATGAATGTAGTGGAGTAAAAAGTACAATATTTCTCTCTGAAATGTAGCGGAGTAGAAGTAGAAAGTGGCATGAAAAGAAAAGACTCAAGTAAAGTACAAGTACCTCAACATTTGTACTTAAGTAGAGTACTGGAGTAAATGTACTTACTTACATTCCACCGCTGCATCCTGCCAATATCCAACCCTGTATGTTTATACCCTACTCAGGTACTGTATGTATTAGTTTAGGATGGAATCCAATTGTTGCCTGCATTATGTTTACTGGCAGCATTCCATCCAATCCATAAAGTCTGCCATTCTTCTACTGCAGATGTTTGAGGAAGAGGAGTCAGGGTGGATGGCTGGACATACAAGGCCCAGCTTAGTTAGATGGAGTCCAGTTTAGGTCAAGGCTACTGAAACACTTGCTTTACAGATCAGGAAAGATTATAGTTTTGGTTAAATATTCAACAAGTCAATGCATGTCCAGCTTGTGTTCAAGTCAGCGTTGATCTTTTCCATATCAGAATCAGAAGACTTTATTGATTTATTTAGTTGCAGTTGCTCACAGTTCGATTCAAGGTAAGAGTAAGAAAAGGGCGAGTCAATAAGTGCATAAAGTAACATAACTACAGTTTGAAATAAATAAGTAAGATTAGGTTAAAAAGATAGTTTCAGATGGATTGTACATCTTCTATTGTAGTGCAGTGTCAACAGAAATAAGTAGAGTGTGAATAGCAGTAGCAGCAGTGAATAAATAACACTGTTGCACATGTAGCTGATACATTATTGCACCCAGTAATTATTATACATAATTGTCCAAGAATATTGAGATGTGATGTGGAGACCAGTTTGGACACTAAGCGTGTTAACACTCAGTGGGAGGAGTTGTACAGTTTGATGGCCACAGGCAGGAACAAGCTCCTGTGGCATTCTGTGGTGCATCGTGGGTGTCTGAGTCAATCGCTGAAGGTGCTCTTCAGACTGACCAGTGTATTGCGGAGTGGGTGGGAGGAGGTGTCCAGGATGGAGTGTATTTTGGACAGCATCCTCCTCTCTGACACTGTCCGGCTCCACACCAACAACATCACTGGCCTTGTGAATCACGTTGTTGAGTCTGTTGGTGTCTGCCACTCTCAGGGTCCTATCTTACACCCGGCGCAGCGCAGCGCAATGCCTGACGCAAGTGTCTTTGCTAGTTTAAGACCGACCCAGTTGTCAGTTTCCCGTCCAGCGCCCACGTCGTTTAAATAGCAAATGCACCTGCGCCCATCTGTGGCCCATGGGCGTGCTGGTCTTACAGGGAGGTGTGTTCAGGTGCATTCTGGGCATGCTGGTCTTACAGGGAGGTGTGTTCAGGTGCATTCTGGGCATGCTGGTCTTACAGGGAGGTGTGTTCAGGTGCATTCTGGGCGTGCTGGTCTTACAGGGAGGTGTGTTCAGGTGCATTCTGGGCGTGCTGGTCTTACAGGGAGGTGTGTTCAGGTGCATTCTGGGCGTGCTGGTCTTACAGGGAGGTGTGTTCAGGTGCATTCTGGGCATGCTGGTCTTACAGGGAGGTGTGTTCAGGTGCATTCTGGGCATGCTGGTCTTACAGGGAGGTGTGTTCAGGTGCATTCTGGGCATGCTGGTCTTACAGGGAGGTGTGTTCAGGTGCATTCTGGGCGTGCTGGTCTTACAGGGAGGTGTGTTCAGGTGCATTCTGGGCGTATTGCTATCTTGAGGCAGCGGGAAGTGATCGCGCCATTGACCAACAAAAACCTGGTCTGAAGTCAATAACGCAGCATTTCATTGTTATTTTAACAGAGCATTAGTAAAATGCTCCTAGACTCGTGCACGGCGCGCGCACACTATGCTTGTTACACACACAGGGACGCACAGCAGCACACACACATGCAGAAGATTACAAATAGATAATACATTTTTATGTGTTTAACTATTTATGTGACAGATCATTCAAACTTCAAAGATGAAAGTTCATAATTTATGTAATGCTGTGTGTGTTATATGTGAGCGAGCTGATTCTGAGACATGTATGGCCTGTTTTGGTGCTTTGAGTGGGTTCTGGAGGTGAGATGAACTGTTTGGCCGAGATGCATGTTTGTAATGCAGACTATATGAGGAGTTGTGAAAATGTGCTTTCAGTATTGCCCGGTGCTTGTTAGCAATCTAAAAAACTAAACCCTGTTAAAATGGGATGTTGATGGCATTATGCTTTCTGCAAAATGTACAGTATTTGCAGAATTTTTCCAGCTAAGTGTCTCAATAATGTTACTGGTGATTCAACCATTAAAGATTAAAGACCCATCTCCTGTGCAGGAGGGGGACTGTGTTTAGGAGAAGCAGCTCTGAATGTGGCCTGGTTTTGGGCCTGCTGTGACCCTGTGGCTGCTTTGCACTGATTTGGCCGCTGCACACTGACCTAGCCTATTTCTTCTGCCTTTATTGCCAAGCAACATAATTGACTTTTTAATTGCTTATTCATTATACAACAGTAGGGCACAGCACTAATCCACTGCCCAGCATAACTGTGTGTGTGTGTGTGTGTGTGTGTGTGTGTGTGTGTGTGTGTGTGTGTGTGTGTGTGTGCGTGTGTGTGACTCACCTCCCATCAGGAAGAGGAGGCCGGCCACATACTGCATGAGGCCTCTGTCCCAGCAGCAGCCAAGCACACCGATGACCCAGCCGAACAGGATGATGGCCACCGCCATGCCCATGAAGCCTGCCGTCATCCGCCGCAAGTCTGAGGAAACGCAAACGCAGAGATGTTAAACATCACTAGAATAACAAGTTCACACTGACTGAACAGGATACACACACACACACACACAGGTTAATAATCAGCGGCAGCCCACTGAAATATATATTTTTACACTTCCTGCCAGCAGAAATACAGCAGAACAGTCCATAACGAGTCACAGGCACTCTGGTCCACTTCTAATGAAAGCTGAACACATTTTTGACTCAGTGGTTTAGCATTGCAAAAAACGCTCACACGCCGAGTCCAACTTACACAAAACCAGCTACACACATCCAGCTAGGCTAACCCGTTCTAACGTTTAACTAAATCACAATTAATGACTCATCGAGTTTGAGTCTCAGTTGATGCCACAATAACACAGATAACAAACTAAGCTGTTGATGATGACTTGGATTATGTGACTCTTGTAAACTGAAGAACTTTGGTTCAGACATGTCCGGACAAAACACATAGAGAGAAGAACTGGATTCAACTTTATGCAAATGAGGAGCTGGCGACTCCACGCCCCGCTTCTCCAAAGTCCCCGTGACACGGCTGCTCCCATGAGAGATGAATGGGAAGTGGGGAAATGACGCTGACAATGGACACGCACCGTCAGAGTAGCCGAAGATGTCGGGTTAAGCAGTGACGAGGATTTGATGACCGCAAGACAAGAGTTCTGATACACGACAGATCGGGAAATTCTTGCAACAGAAACTGGTTCAAGTTGAGGACTGTTTTGCAGATAAAGAGCTGTTCCTAAATTCTGTTAAATCCCAGATGAGCAAGGGAAAGGGGGTTACACTGAGCGAGAGATTTACAGATTAAAAAGAAGTTCTGAGAATCAAACAAGAACTACAGCATGAAGACTCAGAAGACAGCTTATCTCCTGTTCTTTTTAATGTTTTTTTCTGCCATCGGTGTCAATGACCGACAGTAGATTGATGTTTTCTTTTCCCTTGGGGATTAATAAAGTATCTATCTATCCATTCCCCCTGCTCTGGTGTTTCCCCCTCTCATTCCCCCTGCTCTGGTGTTTCCCCCTCTCATTCCCCCTGCTCTGGCGTTCCCCCCTCTCATTCCCCCTGCTCTGGTGTTTCCCCCTCTCATTCCCCCTGCTCTGGTGTTCCCCCCTCTCATTCCCCCTGCTCTGGTGTTCCCCCCTCTCATTCCCCCTGCTCTGGTGTTCCCCCCTCTCATTCCCCCTGCTCTGGCGTTTCCCCCGTCTCATTCCCCCTGCTCTGGTGTTTCCGAGCCCCTAAACCGGAGACATTAGGTAACTCTTCTGACCAGTTTTGGTTTGGAATCTGCGGGGTTGTGTTGCAGTCTCAGACCTTTGGAGACACCGACACTGACACCAACGTCTCTCCTCCTGATTGGGTCTCATCAGTCACAACGTCTCGTTCTCTGAGACTAAAGCTACTAATGTTACCATGGCAACTACCAGCAGGGGGCAGAGTCTCCCCGCTGCCTCCTGTTTGTGACCAGTATACCAGAATGTTGATGAGATATGAGGTTTGGGCGTGTTAGTTTAAACAGAGATTAGTTCTTCTACTGGAGATAAAAAAAAAAAAACACTTGGTGCACCGAGATCACTTTTGGCTTAATACTATGCTTGGAACATGGAGATGTAGCCTGAACCTCATCATGTTGCCTCAAGACGTGCAATCAAGCAGCTGACAGGAACCCATGGTGTATGGAGGGAGATGCATGATGACACATGGGTTCACAGCAGAGAAAATGTCTTTACTATGGCAAGTTTAGATGTGTTTTATTCTTTGAAGCATCATTTGAAAGAATGCAGTATACGGCCTGTAGCCTTCTTAGACCACTCCATGGTCACGTGACATGCCTTTATTGCAATATTAAGCACAAGTCCACCTTTTGGAGTTTTGATACTGATCTGTTACAGGGCTCAACAGTGTGGTTCTGGAAGTAAAACCCCATTGATATTCTCCATAAGGATTTAGATGATCAGCCTAGTGTCTAAACCATCCGAGGTAGTGTGTTGTGTAACGAAGGTCTCTGCTCCTGTAGAAGACACATGTCTGTATGAAATCAACCTTGTTTTAAGAAAATTTGCGAGCGTAACAGCAGCGTGTCTGATTGGTCCAACTCGCTGTTACCATGGAAATGTTTACCCTAGTCTACGATAGTTTATGTACACACTGTTGTACCTTTGACTTTTTTGCGCCAAATCAAATGTTTTATGGGCACGATTCCTCTCGTAGCTGGTTGGCTCGGTTCCAGACTTAAATCTCTGTATATCAGCCATTTTTGAAACGAAATGGGGAAAAACACTTCTGGAACCTGATATGTTAAAAAAGTGGGTGGTCACTGTTGAGCTCTATTAGATGCACATTTTAAAGTATCTTGCGGGGTTTTTTTTGGGAAAAATGTTTAAAAACTAGGAAAAGGAGAAGCAGTGGTGGGATTGTGGAGATTAAGCAGCTGTGTCAACAGTACACTCTCAATGTCTCCTATGATGTGCCTAATCTATGAGGGATGAAATAATGGAAGTCCACAGGAAGTCCTTCTTTACCATCATGTTAAATATTGAATCTCAGTGCAGTTTTATGAATATGGTCCGTTGTGTGGAGAGGACACAGTGAGGGCAAACAGAAAAAGACAGAGTGTGTGAATAAGGCTGACAGCAGTAGGCTCTGCAGGGCGCTAATGACAGTGACAACGACTGGCTGCGAGTAGAGAAGGGCTGAAATATGAAGAGCTCCAAGCTACAGCCCCACTCCTCTTCGCTGACTAGATGAGTGTGTTGTTGGAGCGGGGGGGGGGGGGGGGAACACCATGTGTTTGGGCGAGAGAGGTCAAAACATTTGGCCTGAGAGCATGAATGTAGGACGTGCTGTACATGTTCCTTCATCCTAACTCCGCCACACCTAGCATCCACTGTGATGGACATCCAATATTTATTCGCCTCAGCCAGTGAAAGTGCACCGTGTAAAATCTGTCTTTGGTCTCTTCCAATGTCCCCCTCACTTTTCAAAATCCTCACTTTTACAGTTTCACCATGATTCATTTACTAAACTGCATCCTCTTACAGTCCAACCACCAAAATCTTCATGGGAGAAGGTCTGAGTTGATCACAATGTTTAATATTGACTGAATGGGAGGAGGCCTCGGGGAAGACCCAGGACTAGGTGGAGGGATTATATCTCCAACCTGGCCTGGGAACGCCTCGGGATCACCCAGTCGGAGCTGGTTAATGTGGCTCGGGAAAGGGAAGTTTGGGGTCCCCTGCTGGAGCTGCTACCCCCGCGACCTGATACTGGATAAGCGGACGAAGATGGATGGATGACTTTAGCCACTCAGGTAACATACAAGCTGCCCTTTCTTCTTGGTGGACACGACTAAAAAACTCCTTTGCAGTTGGGTAAAAATGACCTTAGTAAATGACTTAGTGACACTGTGACCTAGCAACAAAGTACCCTTGAACTAAATAATGACAAACAGGTGCATATAGTGCTTCTTCTCACTAACCCTATAATGCTAATGGAACACTCCATGTGATCTGCTTTTCTAACGTGTACTCTTCTATAACGTCATGGTGACCGACATGGAAACAAATTCAAGTAAATATGCATAAAAAAAAGAAAAAAAAAGACTGAAGCATTTTTCAGACTTTTCATGCAGATGCTGCTGACTTCACGAGGAAACTGGAAGTCCCTGTCAGTCACACACTGTAACCGTGATGACCCCTGACCTTTACAGTGAGGCCTGACCGTTGGGGGAGCAGTTTGACAGTCAGTGACACTGTAGAGTCAGGATTCATCTCGCTGAGCATCCACACATGCTCTCTCTGTCACACATCATGTAGTTTTGCTTCATAGTGCAGATTCAGCTTCCTTCTAACTGCTAGGTTCTTTATTTAACATTTTGTTCTGTATTTCTTTCCTTCAATAAACCATGCTGTTATGTATAGTCCATACACGACGGATATGAAACTTGCTGTGGGTATTCATGGTCTCCAGATGATGAATCCTAATCATGTTCCTGACCCTCCTGACTCTTCTTCTTACACTACCCTCTGGCCATAAGCCATCACTGTACATAAGATATCTTATTATTTAACTGGCTATGCCATTTGGGGAGTGTGCCTACATTCCCACAGCCCTATGTTTCAACAGCCCTACGTTCCCACAGCCCTATGTTTCCACAGCCCTACGTTCCCACAGCCCTATGTTTCCACAGCCCTACGTTCCCATAGCCCTATGTTTCCACATTTGTAAGATTTCTTTTCAAAATTAGGCCCTATGTTCCCACATTTCCTTCTTCATGAATTTATATCAGATTTTATCCCCCTTTCTCCCAATTTGGTAGCCAATTACACCCAACCTATTATCCAGTAGCAATGGACTACAGATGGCATGTAACCCTAACCCTAACCCTAACATAGGGCCTACTTTTAAGAAAAATCTTAGAAATGAGGGAACATAGTGCTGTGGGACCATTGGGCTGTGGGACCATAGGGCTGTGGGACCATTGGGCTGTGGGACCATAGGGCTGTGGGACCATAGGGCTGTGGGACCATTGGGCTGTGGGACCATAGGGCTGTGGGACCATTGGGCTGTGGGACCATTGGGCTGTGGGACCATAGGGCTGTGGGACCATTGGGCTGTGGTAACATAGGGCTGACCCCGCCATTGTACATTCATACTCCCCAGAGGTTGAAGCTTTTTCATTCATTCATTAAACACAGGAGTCCAAGGAGAGTTGAGAATAAGCTAAACCTGTATTCTTTTGAATAAATGGCTTGCTGACACTGATGTAGGTCAGGGTGAGTTGTTGCTCTCTCTCTCTGCACCCTGACGGTCCCTCAGCATGTCCTCTGTCCAGGGCCAGACTGTGCAGGTCCCTGTGGGAGAGTGGCGTGCTCTAGAAGACGTCCCCCGTGGGTAACAATGTCCTGTGAGTCCTCAGCATTACTACTACCTCTTTCCTGCATGAATACATGTGCTGTCATATGGTGCCTGCAGCCAGGACCAATGGACAGATGTGGGCTTATATGAGAGAGCAAGAAGACAGTTGATAATAATAGTTGATTAGCAACCAAGCACATCTCAAGCACTCTCAAGCACAAGTCTCAGAATGATAAACCGGATCCAATAAAACTTAATAAAGCGCCACTGACACACAAAATACACCATGTACATCAGACAGTTCGCAGCATGCTAACATGTTCAAACTGACAATGTTTACATGCTGATGTTTATGATTATTATGCTAATCCTTAGTTTGGAGTGGTAGCATGCTAAATAGCACCTAATGGAAAGTACAGCTAAGGCTAAGGCTGATGGGAAAGTGATTAGTTTTGCAGGTTTTTGGTCACCAAAGTATTGCACAAATTGAATTGACCACCAAAGTGAATCCAATTTCTCTTGAGGGGGACATGAATTTGTTTACCAAATGTCATGGCAGTCCATTCATTAGTTGTTAAGACGTGAACCCTGTCATCACAGACAACTGGTATTGAAGATTATTTATATATATATATATAAATATATATAAGCTATTGTCACACAGTGACTCAGGGAATGTGACAAGGAGTCTATGCAAGAGACGTACTCAAAACAAATGTCATTTAACAAAACTAAAGTTGAATGTGGAGGTGGGCTTGGTCTGCAATTATAGAACTAAGATTACAGTTATAGAACTGTTTCATTGGATTTTGAAAAATTAAAAGCCATTGAATTTTTAGCACTAAATATTTATGCACTGGAATTATGTATCTGAAATGTTTGCCTCTTCATTTTACTCTTCATATTTTCAACAACTTATTTTCACCCTTATTTTTCAATGATCACAAATTCAGAATCAAAAATTCAATGTTAAAACATTCGATATACCAAAGTCAGATGCAAAATACAATGTATACAATTCAACTTGCTGAAATTCAATATACCAAATTTCAGCTGCAAAATGTAATGCTTGAAATCGAGTGTTAACATCTGGGAACCCAAGGAAAAATCCAATAAACCAGATTTACTTCCATATGCAATCAGCTGCAGTAGAGACAGGTGTGGGGAGAGCTCCGAGCAGTGCAGGTGAGTTAACTGTCTCAGCTGATTCTTATTGCATTAATTACACTCTCCCTTCATATGCAGTAGTGTGCGGGGCGCTTCAGATGACTGCCAACCTCAGAGACAGGACACTGGACTGTTAGACGTTGTTTTGTTTGGTCTTTGTTAAAGGTTGTGAGCAACAGGCTGTGCGCAGACAGAGGCGCACGGTTTGAGGTTGTAAAGTTATGTTAAAAGTGTGTGAACAGTCAGAATAAATACCGTTGCTTGTAAATTGTCTGTATTGGCTAGGATTTGTGCTGAGGGTAGTCACGCATTGCCAGACCCTCCTCCACAGCGCTGCGGAGGAAGGTCTGGCTAGTCCACACAGCATTCCTGGATGGGAGAAAAACGTGCTCTGATTTATTGGCATTTCTTTAAACCAATCACAATCGTCTTAGGCGGTGCTAAGCGCCGGACGGAGCAACGGTGCCTCTGCAAAATAGCCTCGAGAAGGATCTTGTTTTGGTGGAACATGGGTACGTTCAAAAGTGGTTGGAACAGATAGTCTAGCTAGCTGTCTGGATTTACCCTGCAGAGATCTGAGGAGTTTAAAATTACAACACAAAGTAAGCGGAAGGAAACGGTCATCGGCGAAAAGACATGCATCCGGCGGAATTTCCTGCGGCTGGCGCAGTTTGTTTTTGTTGCAGTTTGTGGAGCCTGGGCTGTCTACAGAGACCGCGTTTTGTTTACAGTGTGTTCAGGGGACAGGCAGCTAGCAGATAGTGAGGAGATGTTTTTTACAGTGTGTTCAGGGGACAGGCAGCTAGCAGATAGTGAGGAGATGTTTTTTACAGTGTGTTCAGGGGACAGGCAGCTAGCAGATAGTGAGGAGATGTTTTTTACAGTGTTCAGGGGACAGGCAGCTAGCAGATAGTAAGGAGATGTTTTTTACAGTGTGTTCAGGGGACAGGCAGCTAGCAGATAGTGAGGAGATGTTTTTTTACAGTGTGTTCAGGGGACAGGCAGCTAGCAGATAGTGAGGAGATGTTTGCTGTATGAGACAAAAAATGTTGTAGCCTAAAAAACACGTGACATCGCCTAGAGCACCTTTTAAGGAAGCTGGCAGGAAGCTTGAGAAGTGCTTATTAACAAAACTAAAAAAACATACTCCGACAAGGGCACAAAATGAAACCTGAGAAATTCAACAAAAACTAAATTAAACTCAGGCGAAGAAACACACAACTATAACTGCAAGCTTCCAAGTCCTTTCTATCTTCCTTTTTTCTATCTACCCCTTCTTCTGAAGCCATTTTATCTCAGCCTCAACTAACTGGACCCTACCACCTGTTTGAACAGAGGCTAGTGAAAATGGAGAAAGGCAGCCTTTTCACAATCATCAAAAAGCTGTACTAAATGCCATGGCAATCCATCTAACCGTAAGTTTGGACCGACGTGAAGCAGAGGAGACACATATGGTGCTTCTCATAGTCCTTAAAGTGCCTCCTCGACGACTCCACTTGCCTCCCTTCCTCGCGTCTTAGTCCCTCCCACCGAGGAGGCACAGGAGAGACTCGAGGCAATGTGTTTTGGAGAGATGAGATGTCCTTTCCCATAAAGCGTCACATGAATTTGTCAGCTGTATGGGAGGAGTTAGCAACTCCTTCAGCTGCACGGCTTCCGGGAAGGCTGCTCTCGTTTATCACGTATTTTGCTTTGGCATTGTGGATCCATTTGAAGCAGGCCATGTGTGTACCAGTGTTCACCAGGAGGCAGCAGCACACAATAAGAAGTTCTGGGAGTCCACTTGTGTGAGCTCAAGTGCTGCTACTCAACACCGCTAAGTACCATCCCAGTTTAACAAAAGGCAACAAGGGCCACCTTCCAATTAACCTCATAATACTCCATTAGTTATCTTTTAAAGTGCCTGTGTGGGGAAGCTAAACCTTGATTTGGTCATTCTTCTATGTAATTCATTGGAATTGTCAGAAAGTGTATGAAACTGCACTGCAGACAGGAGTGCTGACAGTGAACCTGTGACAGCTGTCTCATATGAACGGATCAGAGCACATTGTGTAGAGCAGCATCACACTGTACATGTGGCTCTGTATGAAAGGACTGCATCTTGCCACAGATGACTTTGGTTACGATGAGTAGAAGAGCAGCTGATGGAGCTTCTGTAAAAGCAGCTGATCTTCTGTTACATTACAGTTGTGGGAGTTGATGGCATTCTGTGAGACAAGCAAGATAAATAAGTGGAACTAAACATAAATGAGTGAAATAATGCAGAACAATAGACATCCTGTCTGTACAAATGGAAAATATAATGATTGGAGAAGAGGCACAGATGATCAGAAACCTATCTTCTTGGACAAAAGCCTGCAGTGAATCCTGCTGATTGCTAATGCTGCACTGTGAATACATGTGGATAATAACTGCTCATTTGTTTACTGTATCAGCATATGACAGGCTGCTGTCTGTCTGCTTTGCTCTACTGCTTAATAGGTTGCATTGTTCAGCAGTGTGCTGCAATTCCCTTTTTAATTACGTTCTCTGCTCCAGGACCAATGGCCCAATGAAATGTTATTTCATGAGAGGGAAATAGCTTTTAGTGCCTTTGAGGAATTGTTATTTTCTCAGTTGAATAGATGGAGAGTAAAATGTGCTGTCTGTAACAGCTCACAGATTGGCTGTCTGCTGCCTATACAGTGCAGGGACACAGTCAACTGTTGCAGTGCTTCTTCAATCTGTGACCTGGAGCAGTTTACCACATCTGTGTCATCTACTTCAGTTAAATTCCTACCCCCTGCCGGCTGCTGTGGTAGAAACTGGCAGGTCTGCCTCATGAGAAGTGAACCGATTGGGTTGTTTTTAAACTCCGAGACACCAAAACAAACTTTGCTTTGGGCCTCAACACTCAGGTGTTCACACACTGACATAGTGGTGATTACTTAAAAATATGTTTGATAGTATCTGTAGGTTTTGCAGGATTTCCATCCATCCAGACAGAACAAGCTCCCATTGTTTAAATGGTAGTCTATATCCACGACGTTTCACTTCCGGGATTGCTCCGGTGCCGCCGGAAATTCTGCCGGATGTCCCTCATTTCGGCCGGATGTCCGTCCCCTTCCTCTTTCTTTGTGTAGGCGTTCTAACCTCTGGTGGATTTGTGAGGACTATGGTTAACTGCTCCTCAGATCTCTGCAGGGTAAATCCAGACAGCTAGCTAGACTATCTGTCCAATCTGAGTTTTCTGTTGCACGACTAAAACTACTTTTGAACGTACACATGTTCCACCAAAACAAGTTCCTTCCTGAGACTATTTAGCAGAGGCACCGTGGCTCCGTCCGGCGCTTAGCACCTCCCAAGACGATTGTGATTGGTTTAAAGAAATGCCAATAAATCAGAGCACGTTTTTCTCCCATCCAGGAATGCTGTGTGGACTAACCAGACCCTCTTCCGCAGCGCTGTGGAGGAAGGTCTGGACATGCGAGACTAATTAAATGGCAATTCCAGTTCATCACAACGTGGGTTTTAGGACCACCTACTGAGTCTCATTGTCTTCCTTCCTCAGTAGTCATCACATGACATAAGTATGAAACTCCAATCCAATGAGATAACTGCTTGACAATAACTCCATCTGCTTATTAAGATCATGAGATACAACTGAAAGCCCTGAGGGAGAAAAAAAAGAATAGTTTTGATTATTTTGCCAAATTTCTCTTCACAAGGTCAAGAATTAACTTTTAAGCTCAACTTAGGTCTTATCGTTTTGTGTATCATTTCTGGGAGTGATGTGATTTAAAAAATGTGGGAACACGGTGACATCACTAAAAAACAAGCCAGAGGAGTCAGATGATGGTTGGAAACATTTGGAATTGATTGGATACAAACCAACAGATGATCTGATCTGAAGTGAAACTATTACCTCCCAATGCAAGTTGTTCCCAGAGCTCAGCAAATCAAGTGGTGAGTGCCATGTTACTGATAGGAATAATAGCTAAAAAAATTAGATCAAAGCCGCAATACACAGGAATGACCCTTTAAGGAAGACTGATCTGAGAATCTGAATAACGTTTGCAGGCCAAAGCTCAGGTCTGATTAGCCATGTAGAGCTAAGCTCAATACTGTACTGTGATGTCAAGAGGCCCGCCTGTGCACATGAGGTTTTGCTGCTGTCACAAAGGCTGCCTGCAGCCAATAGCTCATTGGGGAGTAGAAATAGAGCTTAATTTCATTATCCCATGCAAACTGCCACTGGGGAGAAAACAATGGGCTGGGAAAATCTAATTATGCAAGATAGCAGGGAGGAGGGAAAGGTGGGTGTGATGGGCTGAGTTGGCAGCAGCGAGAGCAGAGTGGATGTCTTGAAACATATGTGCTATTTGCTGAGGAAGCCCTTACAACGGGCCCTGTGGCATTTGTGGCACCGTAGTTTTCCTCTGCTGTGGGGGCCATATGGGTGATTTCACGGCGTGTCAGTCAGCGGCAGTGTGAGCAGCCCTGCAGGGTGAGTCAGGGGCCCAGGGAGCCGGCGGAGCGCAAACTGAGGGAGGACGGGGAATTATCACTGACAGCCATCTCCACACATAGGTCCGTGAGGAGCTGCTGCTCTGAGCTGGATGCTGGGAGGACACCATGGGTCCACCCGGAGGTCCAGGCCGGGGCCAGCAGCTGTCATTCACCTCTCTCAGTAAAGCCAACTCACAGCGCTGTAGTTTTGTCCCATCATCCACCTCGATGGTGTTTTAAGCCCCCAACGTCTCCTTCCAGGCAGCGCTGCGACCGTTGACTTCAAGGCACCTAACCCTAACCTTAACCCTAATCCTAACCCTAACCATAACATAACCATTGCCTAATCCTAGTGCCTTCCAGGCAGCGCTGCTAAATAAACCATCATCCACCATGCGTCATACCACACCACATACCACACCGTGTCCCAGAAGCGGAGCGTCTTCATCGCCCACCACACAGATTGCATTGTTTTGGTCATTTTTTATCGATATTTGTGTGTCTACCATAAAAGTAAGTAGTCTACATAGTTAAATGGTTTCCTTCTTTTAGTCCAGTTCAAAGATTTGAGGCGTTGTTTTAGTTGTTAAAATAGTGTAGTCATGTGACATACGATCGGGAGTCTGCACAGGGAGTTTATTTAGAAAATTGAGTGAATTCTCTAGCCATTCCACTCCCTGCCCGGCCTGTTGAACGCCCCACGGTTTTGTTTAAAATAGACCTGCCTTATTTTCAGCAGAGCTGAGAGCTGAGAGCTGCGTCTGGAACGCTTCTGCTGCGTCGCGGCTGATGGAATCACGAGCATTGTCTTGAGTGCCGGATAGGGGTCTAGGGGTCAGTCCCCTCTAACTATGATGAATATGCTTGGAATCAGGACAGCATCTTCATCAGTCATTCGTCACTTCTAAGCTATTTTACCAGCTTTAATGGGTGGCAAAAACTGTATGAGCAGGGTAATGATTTCTATAAATCAAGGTCAGGAACTACAATCATATAAAGAGATGGAAATCAGCAGCTTCTGCTAAATGAATTCATATCTCAAAGCATTTTAATGATCATAAAACTAAGAAAGAAACCTGCTGGCAAAGAGAAAAAAGAAAATGTTCAATCTGGTGCCTCAGGATGTTGAATCCCTCCCCTGCCAAGCTTCGAGACATATTCATCTGCTAATATACAATATGATTCTCCAACTAAAGGAGGACTGCACGCTGCAAATGGAGCAGAGGCGCTTGACAGCCAATCACTGCACAGCATCATTAAAGTGTTGCTGTAGCATGGAGCTGTCTTTATGGCTGTTATGATTCCCTTTGACGGGCCACTCTACTGGTACTGCCGATAAAACCGGACTTGTGTGACTCAGTTTTTATTTTAGGGAAGATTTTCCTAATCTTATCCAGGGCCGATGCTACGTTGTTGAGCGCGCGACGTCCAGCCTGGACCCTGAAAAACTGCTTGAATGATTCACAGGCAGAACAGAAAGCAGGAGGGATGGAGAGGTGGTGGAAACAGGGAAAGGCAGAGCTGGAGGAGAGAGAGATACTGAAAGCTCTTAGCCATTAATATCTGCAGTCCTAGACGGTCCGAGCATGGAAATGAGTGTCGCTCATTTAGATGGGATGTGCAGAGCTAAGAGCTTGGGCAGCGATAGGAACACAGCGAGGAAATGACATGATGGTTTTGGTTAACTCGCACATTCCGTTCCTCGCTTTAAATACAATATGTCCTTTCACAAAAGGTGAAACCACATTAAAAATGATTTCACTGCGACAGTCAGCTGTGTTCACAATATAGTGAAATGTCAAGAGATAACTACGCAGTGCTGAATGATTTGACCAAAACAGAAACCCTCTTCACCACAGTTGATGTAAAAGAGGCCTAAATAGAGCACGAATAGCAAAGGTTCACAACAATCTGCCAGTGGTGCGCATGCAAGGATCAGTGGGTCACAAAAAACAGGGTTTATCCTCTGGAGGACATGAGTACAGGAAGTCTTAATGAAATCATTAAGAAAGACCTTTGTCATGCAACCAAGGTGTTGGTCAAGAGCCAATCCCATGAAGGAACGGCCAGGGATCGTCACGATCATTATGATCAATGAGTCATATTTTTTTAACCTGAATTGAACCACCCACGCTGCCTCCTTTGACTGGCTCCATTCAAACCAATGAGCGAGCTGCAATTTCTCACGCAGGGATATGAACCCGTTCATGCTGTTAAAAGTCATTCTCCTACTGGATAACAGGGGAGTCCATGTGCGACTGCAACTCACAAAGGGTCATGGGATTGTTGTTGCCATGGCGAGTATGGCCTATGCTTAGATTTTCTTCCAGTGGCCTGCCCAAACCCAATAAGATTTTTTTCGGAAATGTGTGCTGCAGGAATGGTGCATTAATGCGGAGTTGTACAGTTTGAAGTCGATGCAGTGCTTGTAACACAAAATGAGAATCTAAACACAAAGTAGTGCAAGTTAAGATAAGGAATAAAACATAGCACAATAAAACATACAATAAGAAATGAAACAGTAACTTTAGTGAGTGTAAAAAGGATTGTAGAATAATGAGAAGTAATAAACGTAACATGGATCATGTTCAGGCTACATTTGTTACAGTCAAGGTCCATTAGTGACCTAATGCCTACAATCCAAACCTTGGTATGCATGACGTGTAAATTAAACTGTCAAACATAAGTTAACCCTTACCTGTTTCCCTAACTCTATCCCCCTAAAGCCAACTCTAACCCTAACATCACCGTGAACAAATGCACACCACCAAAAATGGCCTTCATTTTCCTGTACAGTTACTGAGAGGACCCTCTTCTTTTTGGCATTAATCTAGCGTGAACCTGAAGGCCTGAAGTGCTTCATTTCCGCCGCTCATCCTGTCACTAAGGAACGTCTGGAATACTTTGTGATTTTATCTTAATAGCATGCTGGCTGGAGCTAACAAGGAGTGAGGGGAGAAGAGGTACAGTGGCAGGATGAAGATGGTGAAAGTAATTACTTCTTAAATTATGAGAGCTAGATTAAGGAGACAGAGGGCAAAGAAATAGACTTTCCCTCTCAGCTCCAGGGGAGATGAACTGATGATGTGACGGATGTCACCGCCTGTCACACTGCTTATGGTTGGGTAGGTTGATGTGTTCCAGGATCACAAAAGTTCACTTGTGTTTATGATCACTATTTGTCATAGAATCATGACTTGCCAAGTACTGTTGAAATGTGTCTTTGCATGATCTTATTCTAAATCCAAAAGTCACCTGTACAATAATGTTAGATATTACATTTCATTTCAAAATCCTTTAAACACTGAAAGGCGCAGACCCACAGGGGCCCTGGAGACTCCAGGGTTACTGTTGCTGTTATGCAATGTGCTGCTCCACTGAAGGACATTATTAACAGAAATGGCAAAGGCCTTAGAGGCATGGATGTATGTCAGAATTCTTATTTCTCAGGCTACAATAAGAATGCTACGTTTTGGTTTAAAGCTCTAGTTACATAATTCAGTGTTTCCATAGTCTATATCATGACGTTGCACTTCCGGGATTGCTCCAGTGCCGCAGAAAATTCCGCCGGATGCATGTATTTTTGCCGATTTCCGCCACCTTCCTCTGTCTCTGTGTTGGTGTTCTAACCTTTGGTGGATTTCTGAGGACTATGGTTAACTGCTCCTCAGATCTCTGCAGGGTAAATCCAGACAGCTAGCTAGACTATCTGTCCAATCTCAGTTTTCTGTTGCACGACTATTTTGCAGCAGCTGTGTGGAGTTAGCGCCGCCCACGAAGATTGTGATTGGTTTAAAGAAATGCCAATAAACCAGAGCATGTTTTTCTCCCATCACAGAATGCTGTGTGGATTAGCCAGACCTTCCTCCGCAGCATGTGGATGGACTGGCATGATGGTCCAGAATGATGTTAAAATGCACAGTTAAGCACAGTAAAATAACATTTAAAAAGAATGACGTTAAAAGGGTTCCAGGCACTCCTAAAGCTCTGATCCTAGAATGGCCCCTGGTCCAGGACTCTGGCTCTACCTGCTGCTTTTATCTTCAACAGGGGGTCCTCAGATTCACTGCAGGGGGGCCTCCAAATAATTGTTAATATTTGAAAGTAAAAAAAAAAAAAAAAAAATGAAATGTCTTAACATGAATCCAACATATTATTAGCAAATTTAAATCCCCACTGATGGTAGGCTTACTGGCCTATAGGTAAGGTAGCCATCCACAGATACAGTTCATCCTATGGATTCACTGTGCTACATGTATGTTTAACATTAAAACATGATTTATAAAATCATGCTGACAATTATTATTTGAATAGCTTAGAAAATGTAACCTTTGTTGTGTTTAAGCCACATCATGTAATCACGTTGGTCTAAACACGGTCTACATCAATTTTGATGGAATACAAACAAACTAAATAAGTTAGTTTACAGTTATAGAGCTCAGAATGTCCACTAAGTTGCGGTGTATTTACGTTTCTCCTGAGTTAGCTTTACATTTTTTGTGAAGTAGGGCCTCCATATATGGCCATTTGTTAATTAAGCTGTATTATTGTTTATTGTGCATACGCAGGCTCGGATTGGAAGGCAAGCCAGAGAGGGCTAATGTGAGGAACGCTGTCATAGGGGTAGGTCAGCTCCACATGCAGAATACAGAATAAATATGAATGTAGGCTGAAAGATGATTTTTTTTTTCTCTATGTATGTAAATCAAACACAAACTGGGCTGAGCCGAAGTAAGAAGTGAGACATGTCTAACAACACTTTGTGTCTTTTCCCTCTCAGCATCCAGCAGCTCAACACAACATGTTTTTTGTCAGCACATGCTTCACTATATGTGGAGGACTGTGCTTCTATTCTCGAGAAAGAGAGAGAGAGAGAGAGAGAGAGACAGAGAGAGAGAGAGAGAGAGAAAGAGAGAGCGCTGACTTTGGTTCCTCAGACTGTGGACACATGCACTGAAGAGATAAGCAGCCATGCTGAGAAGCTGGACACAGCGTCTTTCCTCTGCACAGTGTACAGCAACAGTGTGGGACTGGCTAATGTGATGCTTCCATTCAACATCTGTCCACACACACACACACACACACACACACACACACACACACACACACACACACACGTACACATGCACACACACACACACACACACACACACACACACACACACACACACACACACACAGGTTTGTGGCACTATCTTTGTGGGGACTTGTCATTGACATAATGCATTCCCTAGCCCCTTACCCTAACCTTAACCATCCCAACTAAATGCCTAACCTTAACCCTTACCCTCACCCTAACCAGAACCTAATTCTGACCCTAATCCTAAAACCAGGTCTTAACCCTCAAACAGACCTTTAAACTAAACAAATTTAGTTAAACAAGCCCACACACACACACACACACACACACACACACACACACACACACACACACACACACACACACACACAGCCCACTCTTATCTGCCCTATATACTGACTCTTTTTAAACCAACTTTAATTACAGCTGCATGCTAGTGCATAATGGAGCTTTGAAGGAAGTAGAGGAAATGTAATGTGTTTTTAGTCTGCCTGGGCATTGTTGCATTCTTTGTTCATCCAACTGATATGAACCTTGTTGGAATATGCAGGTAAATAAGCAAACCGGGCACAATGCAAAGCTTAGATTGGATAGCAGAGCGTGCTCCTTAAAGCTCCAGCTTTAAAGAAAAGAGCAGACTATCTTTCATGGTGTCAGCTCCTTCTGTTTCACTTACTGCTCAAACGTCAGTTAAATCACTGGCATCCACTCAGAGGTAATCTGATTACAGTGCAAAATGGATGAATTTATTAAAAACCATGGTCTTTGGTTCATTTTTTCTCTTTGATTTGACATCCAGTTGGCAAAGGTGAGTATAAATACTATACAGTAGCAACTACATCATATAAATACTGCCATGGGATTAGGGTTTCCTCTGGTGTGTATGCATGCATGGACTTGCACATGCTTGCACAAAGAATATGTGAAAGCACGCCTCACCCTGCGTTCCTGCAGAAGTCTTTACAAATCTAAATACATCCAGTGTGACTGAACAGGAAATCTATGGGAATCTGGCCTTCAGGCTCTTTATAAACAATATATTAAGGTCTAGTGTTGGATTATGTCACTGGTGTGTGCCAGGTAGCAGGAAGGCTTTGGGAAATATTAAAAAATACATCAAGATCCTAGCAGAGACTGTGAATTATGCATTTCAGTTAAGCACCAAAAAAGATCCATCAACTATGGTGCTTTAGAGAAGAGGACGGGTAAGAACCTGACAGCAGGACATTCATCCATCATGAGGTGATCAGGTTCTGTTATGGACAGCTGTTATCTCACTGGTTGTGCATCGAGAAAAGCCAACGACAAATAAGGTCGGAATTCAAGCTGATCAAGCTTTGAGCACAGCAGAGGTGTAAAATACAGTAGCAGCTTGTCATGGTTGTGGTTTTCTGTTGTAGTTCTTCCTGTTTATTGTTATTTCATTACCTGTTTTTATATTTCCCTGTTGTTTGTTTCGTGGTTATGTTTTACCCGTGTTCTTTCTGTGTTCTCTGTTTGGTTTTTCTAGTTCCATCCTTGTGTATTTTTTATGCTTTAGTTTCCTGTTTTGCTTTGTAGTCTCTAACTGTGTTAGAAAGCGTTCCCTATCACAGAAATAGTTCCCTATATAGTGTGTTTGCCATTGTGTAGGGGTGTTTGAATTCTCTGCAGTTTATTTCATTCACTGTACGGTCCACTATAAAATACCGACAATACACAGCTCATTTGAGTATACATACGATGTACCCTAAATGTTACTCCCGTATCCCACAATGCAGAAGAAGAAGCAGTAGTAACCGCGGAAACTGAAAAGGAAAAATGGAGCGGGCTTTGGTTTCTAAACAGTGGAAATGTAACATGCAACATATATAATATACAACCTTTTAATTTCCTCCTGAGTTTTCTGTTTGTTTCAGGGATGTATTAGAAGTATTTCTGTTCTGGTATGTTTACATGATGCTGGCCGCGCCCGCCTCCGTCACACAAATAAACGGAGTATCTCCTGACGCAACAATGTTTTCAGTGTAGTGTCCGGAATCTGGTTTGGTCTTTCCCTTTATAGTTCACTATTTAATAAACACTATATAGGGAATAGTGAGTGAATGAGGGAATGGTTTCCAACACAGCTTCTGTTTCTCCTGTGTCGTGTCTTGTTTTACTTGTGTGTTTTCCCGCCTTTGTGATTGTCTACTCTGCCCTGATGTGTTGGGGTTTTTCCTGTTTTATTTTGTCAATTCATTCCCTGTGTGTTACTGTTTGTGTTGCCATGTTATTTTGTTCTGTTTTCTCTGTTTTGTTTTCCTAGTTCCATCCTTGTATTTTTTCATGCTTTTACTTTGTAGTGTCTGTTTCTCCTGTGTCATGTCTTGTTTTACTTCCTGTCTTGTGTTTTCCCACCTCTGTAATTGTCTGCCCTGCCCTGATGTTCCACTTGTTCATCAGCTCTCATGTCACCTGTCCCTCGTTTCACCCTCGTTACATTGTGTATTTAGTCCTTTGTCTGGTGTTGGTTCATCGTCATTCTTATGTGGAGATGTCTCTGGCTGTGTCAGTGGGTTTCTGTCTTCCTGGAGTTTTCCCCTTGTTTTTGTATTCTGTTTTTTTTCCACCTGTGCTTTGGATTTTCACCAGCTTACGTTGTTTTGTAAGTTATTCTTGTGTTATTTTTTTCTTCATTAAATTCCTTTTTTTACCAACTGCTGCCCTCTCCTCGCCTCACTCTGCATTTTGGTCCAAGTCTGAACCAGCCGTGACACAGCTGACAAATATCTGTCTGAGTGTTCTCAGTGCTACAGCCTGCTGGCGTCACTAAATCTGCACCATCGCCTCCAATTCTGAGGGAATGTAAAAGCTCTCTGTTGTCAACTTCTAACTTCTGTCTGGCTGTAGGTGCACATTTAGAGAGAATTCAGAGCTTGGGTTTTATTTTCTAGTTGTGGCCATAATTCCAATTAGTTCAGATAACTTTTCGAGAGTTTGACGTGAGTCAAGTTAGATCACTTAATGTAATTACTTTCAAACACTGGTAACTGAGTTGACAAAGTACATTTACCCAAGTACAGTCCAAATTTGAAGTCTGTGTACTTTACTTGAGTATTTTTTATTTTCTGCTACTTTATACTTGTACTCCACCACTTTTATTATATATATACTATTGTTACTATAATTGCCATTGTTCATCATTCCAACTGCTATGATTATTATGAATCATATTTCTCTATATCTGTATATCTGTATCAGTGTCTCTGTGTCCGACCGGCAGCATCAGATGACCGCCCACCAAGATCCTGGTTCTGTCTGAGGTTTCTCCCTAAAAGGAAGATTTTCCTCACCACTGTCGCACCAAATGCTTGCTCTTAGGGGGGGAATTGTTGGGTCTTTGTAAATTATAGAGTGTGGTCTAGACCTACTCTATCTGTAAAGTGTCCTGAGATAACTCCTGTTGTGATTTGACACTATAAATAACTTTGAATTGTACATTAATAATGCATCAACTATAATCCAATGATATATAAAGTAGCATGCAATACAATGTATTTGTTCATCAAAACAAGATTTTCTTTTTGTATTCTAATCTCAAAACACTCCAAAAGGCTCATCTGTGTATTAAAATCATTCAAATGTTCTTCCGGGGGAAAATGCACCTGGGCCGCGCTGCCTGATAGGGCTGCACGATATGAGGAAAATATCCAATTGCGATTATTTTGACTGATATTGCAATTACGATATGATTCACGATAGTGGAGGGAATGATCATTTTTGGAATCTATATTCTTATTTTCATTGAAAAATATTAAAATTGATTATAGCCCCCCCCCCCCCAGTCGGAGCTGGTTAATGTGGCTCGGGAAAGGGAAGTTTGGGGTCCCCTACTGGAGCTGCTGCCCCCGCGACGAAGATGGATGGATGGATGGATAACGTTACGATTGATTGCCTGATTTTTAATTTCATGTCTTGTAACCTTTTTCACTACAATAGTTAGCGGGTCTGTATCTACTGTAGTACTGGGGCTCTAAAACATTTTATATATATATATATATATATACATAAAGTTTCAAAGTGTTTTTTAGGATGCTTGGTATTCCAGATTTTATTTTCCCCCTGCAGTGTCGACAACAAGCTAATCCCTCGAGAGCTCCTCTGGAAAGGGAATACTCAACCAGACTTTAACAGCGAGTAAATGCATTCTGTATCATATGATGGTGGGAGAGAGGGGAGGAGCTGTTTAGGTGGCTAACTTTGAGCTAATTACAGTAAACTAGGAGGATAGCAGTGCATTGTGAAATCTTATGTGGCAGTTGGTGATAGTAAGCTAAGCTCTCTCGCTTCTTCTTTTTTCAATCAGGGTAAATGACTTGAGGATTTCTGAGCTGGTGGATACAGAAGCTCTGTGATGTGACTAAATGGATTAACGGCTAGGACTTCATGGGAGGAAAATGCAGTGTGGACTCATTATCCTGTGCCGCAATGGCAACACATACAGCGAGAAATACACTCATACTGGAACTACGCACACAACTTTACTGTCTATGACAACCCGAGGATGGAGAGAACTGTAACATCCTGTATGACTGGAAATGATCACTGAAGCACAAATGATGTTTATGCAACAGTCACAGTGACAGTGCAGTTTTGTTTAACTGATCTGACCACTGTTACAGTCATAGAACACCACAACAGCTAAAACCAGTCAAACAGTCAAACAACGGTAGGTACCTTCCAGAAATCATGTACATTTTGGACAAAGGTAAACGTGCTTCTGAGGAATGTGTATGTACAAAACAACCCACCCCGAACAACTTATGTAGTTTGTCTTTTTCATATTAGCGTAATCATGGCTATATTGGCAGTACAGCTAATTCGTATACCTTGCGAAAAGGTTGATTCATACTGTATGACTACTTCTTGATGTACTACTTCTATAGTTAAAGTTTTGTGTCTACTGGAGCTGTCAAAATGAACGCAACAAATAACGAGTTAACGCAAATTCCTTTTAACAGCACTATTTGTTTGAAGGACGATTGACGCACATGCGTTGCGCATCACTAAACCCAGCCATCCCCCGTCTGGCTCGCCGCGGCTGAGTGAAGCGCATCTCGGCTCAGATCTACGAGGAGACCCGCGGTGTGCTGAAGGTGTTCCTGCATTGCCAGACCCTCCTCCACAGCGCTGCGGAGGAAGGTCTGGCATATATCACAATCGTCTTGGGCGGGGCGAAGCGCAGGACGTAGCAAAGGTTCCGCCGCAAAATAGCCTCGGGAAGGACATCCGGCCGAAAAGAGGGACATCTGGCGGCACCGGAGCAATCCCAGAAGTGGAACGTTGTGGATATAGACTATGCGTCACAAACAAGCACACAAAGAGGAAGACGGTGAGCGTCATGTGGTGCACGCTGTGAAGAGGCATTGCAGGTTAAACCTGATCCTGAATCACAAATAAAAGAGCCACTCACTTCTTCACATCTGAAAAGAGAGACTTCCCGTTCTGAGGAACAGGCTTTATTGGTTGCATTTTAACTAAATCAGTGATCATTAAAAAGCAGCTCTTGAGCATTAATGGAGAAAGAAAAGGGTCTTTTGAATGGCAGGTTGAGTTTTAAAGCCCTTCCAGATGGTTCTCTCCTCAAGACTAAAGTTATCTGCATGTACTGTCTATGTGAACTGAGTTACCACCAGTCTCAAACACCACTTAAACACTACAAACTTGAAAAACATCCCTTTAAAGTACATTTAGAATAGATACAATTATTGAATTACCTGTAAGTTTTAGACATTACGCATGACTAGTGCTCAAGAAAATGATAATTTCAGCAGACGCGTGCATCCTTTTCTTCCAAACAAACTGAGGTGTATCTAAACTTAAACAGTTGTCTCCACCCGAGTGTCCTACCTGAGAAAAGTAACCGAGGCATTTAGCCCATTGTTATGGTTCTATTTACTGTTGTTGTGAGCTTCTGCTCAACTGTGAACTTGGAGGACAGACGATGGGACGGATTGCCATGTTTAGCCTATCACTTGATCATAAGTATGCAGCTTTGTGCAGTAATCAGCGGAGGATGGTGTCTGTCTCAGAGAGGAGCGTCTCTGTGAGGTGTAGCCTGGCGCGGCTGCAGACAACCATGAAATGGGACATCCAGTTTCCAATTACTTATTCCTCTGTGCGAATATGAGGAAACTAAATTCACTCAGCTGGCAAGTTCTGTCATTGCCATGCTGCAAATAAGAAGCTGCCTGTCAATTTTCTTTGCATGTCATATAGCACGTTACGTAACAGGTGTTATATGTCAGTTTTAGCACGTTGCATTTCCTTGTGCTTTGTCCAATGATCATCTAAACGCTGTTTCAGTGGCGTTTCTACCATGAATAAAAAGAATAGAATCCCAAGACGTTCCTACTGTTTGTTAAAGCGAGGCTCTGCCTCAGGCTCAGCAGGCACAGGGTATAAGAAGATTCATGTAACAAAGGCTTTTTGATTTTCATTTTTAGACATTAGTCTAGTGATAGTCTATATCCATGACGTTACACTTCCGGGATTGCTCCAGTGCTGCAGGAAACTGCCAGAAGTCACTCTTTTTGGGCTGCATGTCCGTCCCCTTCCTCTTTCTCTGTGTTGGCGTTCTAACCTCTGGTGGATTTGTGAGGACTATGGTTAACTGCTCCTCAGATCTCTGCAGGGTAAATCCAGACAGCTAGCTAGACTATCTGTCCAATCTGAGTTTTCTGTTGCACGACTAAAACTACTTTTGAACGTACACACGTTCCACCAAAACAAGTTCCTTCCTGAGACTATTTAGCAGAGACACCGTGGCTACGTCCAGCGCTTAGCAACGCCCAAGACGATTGTGATTGGTTTAAAGAGATGCCAATATAAACCAGAGCATGTTTTTCTCCCATCCTGGAATGCTGTGTGGACTAGCCAGCTGAACACACACAACAGTGCATCACATTGCACGTAACTTGGCAGCAGCAGAGCTGTGGATGCACTGGATAAATCTAGACATACTGTCTTTAGAGACGAGCAATATGAGCAAAAGGCTGGCTCTGCTCCAGACCCCCATACTACTGCTGATGCTAACAGAACACACACATCAACTGTATTATACTATATTGTAACATTCAATATCTAGGAAGACTCCACTGAGCTACACCCGGTTCAACCACACTTCGGCACACATTCACAGCTGTTCAGCAGAGGGAGCAGTAATGTGCTGAAGTGCACATCAAAGGATTTCTTAACATCCTGATTAAAGGAGTGGTCATCCACCAAAAACTGACTTAACCCTACATGTAAATACAATCGTACATAGAAACACGTTAGAGGTATGCCAGGGCTCTTGGGCTTTCCAGCAAGTTGTTTCGTTGCCTGCGGTTGCGTACATTTCTCCGGTCATTTTGCACGTTGTTTAAGAGAGGCTGAGCCCGGCTCCCTCCTTCCCTTGCCTGGAGCCAGGGCACATTGCTACTCGCTGTAGCGGCTTCTCCAGCAGGTGGAACCGGGCTCACTCCCTCCCTCACTCCCCCGCCCGGGCCACATCGCTACCTGGATGTGTGACCGGCGACAACAACAGGACAGACCGCCACACGCGGCGACTACAACGGGACTGAACGCCACATGGGGACGCGATCCCCAGGCGCAGGGAAGCGCAGAAAAACTGGGAAAGGAACCGTAACACGCAGGACACGCCAACAACAACGGGACGGTTGTGATTAGGAAGAGAATAACGCGGAACTGCAACACGCCAGACGCGATCCCCGGTCTCCGACCAACCTCCCTACGCAGATTCTGCTTTTCATACTACTCCCTACCGCTGTCGTGCTGTGATCACGAAATATGCTTCCCATTTAAATACATTAAATTAAAATGCGTAATCACCACACGTAAAAAAAAAAACGTTAACGTAAATTACATGGTATCGGATCGATGCGTAAACACCGGTACTCGCTAATACTGATACCAGCATTTTAGGCAGAATCGGAGGCTTTTCAGATACTGGTAGAGTATCGGCACATCTCTACTCTGTACACCCAGACATGAGACTGATATCCATCCGAACATCTCCCTCTTAGAAAGAAAGAGAAAAAGAAGCATATTTTCCAAAGAGTTGAACAATTCCTTTAACACCATCTGTACACCTTCTGCAGCTGCTTCATCTTCCCACAGCCACACTACTGGGATGCTTTTATTGTGAACCACCCATCTCAACAGGTAAGCAGTACCTTGTTGCACCTCTCCTGCATCACACACTCTCAGCACGGCCGTGCACGTGCAGAGTGTGTAAATCCTACTGATGGTCTGATTTAGAGGCCCAAACACATGTCTGCCTCTCAGACCTGCTGTCTGCCTGTGATGACCTCCAGGACAGCGATAAGGTCCCGACTAAAAATAACCCCACTGCTGACTGGAGCACACATCATCAATCTAATGAAATCATCGCTACACTGGCAGTGATGAAGTGTCCCACAAAGCAGCTGATAAAAGTCTTACAAAACAAAATATCTAAGGTAACCAAAATGTTATCTCTGTCTCTATCAGCCTGTCTGAAATGACCTCTGTTCCTGCAGAGAAATGGCTACTACGCCTCATTTATTCAATCCTCCGTGTATTGGCTTCTCTTATTTCATCAACAGTCCAAATAGATCCTGTGCTACATCCTCCTCGTTGTACAGTATGTACAGTGAACATGTTTGAATACATCACGGCGATGTGGGTCTGTCAGTCAGTGAAGTCAGTCCTACATTTTGGTCCAGACTGAAACAACTATCAGATGGATTGTCCTGAAAATGTACACAGTCATTCATTGTCCCAAGAGGTTGAATATTATGGACCGGACCGTTCCCCTAGTGGTTCAGAGTGGATGTGATCTCCATAACTGTTAGATGGATTACCATGCAGTTTGGTGCAGATACTCAGGGTCTGGAGTTTTTAATCTAACGCCATCATTAGGTCAATGTTTCAATAGTCGCAGACCTTCCTCAACAGCGCTGCGGAGGAAGGTCTGGCTAGTCCACACAGCATTCAAGGATGAGAGAAAAATGTGCTCTGGTTTATTGGGATTTATTTAAACCAATGGCCAGCGCTACGCTCTCTGCTCTCTTTCTTTCTAAGCTCTCTCTCTCTCTCTCTCTCTCTCTCTCTCTATATATATATATATATATATATATATATATAAAAAGCCATTGGGGGCGGGATTATATATTACAACAAAATCAAAGAAGTGTACTGTTAATATACTGAATTGATATGAATAATTGAATGAATAAGTTGTTATGGTCAGTTATGAGCACAGAGGCAGTAAACAGCTGCAACAGCTCCATGGAAGCAAGACTCCTCTTCATTCCCATTGACGGATCTAACCAAAGGAGAGTTTTCTGTGAGCGGGTGAGGTTACCACAGAGTAAGGCTGCCTTTTACAAACAAATCCCCCAACCCAAGCTCTGCCACATTGATCCACGGGCTACCGTGACTCATGCACATGACTGTGTGTGCTGGAGATGTGGCACAGTTATTCACCATCCATTTGGAATGAAAGGCAGTGCTATTTGCAGCAGCTAAAGCAAAAGCTCACATGCAGAAAAGGATTATGTACATGGACCAATATAGAGCAGCAAAAAGTGGATTAGCACAAGAATTATATTGTGAATGCACCCCCTAAGACACAGCAAGAATCCTATGAAATTACATTTTATTTTTTTATTTTAAACCCGTCTTTTTTAATCAACTGACTTTTATTTCAGTTGTCCTGATATACCAGGCTCATTGCCAAGGAATCCTACTTTAAATAGGCTCAGAAAGCCTCATGTTTCTAATTTCATCAGCTGTATTTGAGATGCAGTTAGTGTATTCAATAATCTATATTGGTGTGTATGATGGATGAGATGACAACAAGGTCATGCAAGTATTATGGCAAAATGACCTGAAATCTAACCACTGAAATAGATAACATGATATAATCATTCACAAATGACAGAGCCAACATTAAGTTTACTCAACAGCCAAATATAAAACAAATGGATTGGAAAACTATATTTTTAATCTGCAACACTTCTCACACCAACGTTGAATCAAACCCTGTCTGATAACAAATGCATTTATTTTTGTTTGCCAAGTGTAATTGCAATTGTCATAGATGGAAATCACATCCGTACAATGTGACCACATTCTTAAGATAGCAATCCTCCCATGGGAGCGTGCCTATGTTCCCACAGCCCTAACTGAAAATTAGGCCCTATGTTCCACAGCCCTATGTTCCCACAGCCCTATATTCCACAGCCCTATGTTCCCACAGCCCTATGTTCCACAGCCCTATCTTCCCATAGCCCAATGGTCCCACAGCCCTATGGTCCCACAGCCCTATGTTCCCACAGCCCTATGTTCCACAGCCCTATGTTCCACAGCCCTATGTTCCCACAGCCCTATGTTCCACAGCCCTATGTTCCCACAGCCCTATGTTCCACAGCCCAATGGTCCCACAGCCCTATGTTCCCACAGCCCTATGTTCCACAGCCCTATGTTCCCTCAGCCCTATGTTCCACAGCCCTATGTTCCCACAGCCCTATGTTCCACAGCCCAATGGTCCCACAGCCCTATGTTCCCACAGCCCTATGTTCCACAGCCCAATGGTCCCACAGCCCTATGTTCCACAGCCCAATGGTCCCACAGCCCTATGTTCCACAGCCCTATGTTCCCATAGCCCTATGTTCCACAGCCCTATGTTCCCACATGTTTTTTTTCAAAATTAGACCCTATGTTCCCACAGTTCCTACATTTCTAAGATTTATTTTCCAAAATTAGGCCTTATGTTCCTACATTTCCCTTTTCATAAATTTGTATCAGATTGTATCCCCCTTTACCACCCATACTAATCAGCCTATTGTGATACAATAGCAGTGCAGCCAGAATGGAGATTTAACAGAAGGCTTATTAATACAGGTGTAAATACAAGGAGCCTTAATCAGATGTTGTTCTCCAGATACAGATCACATCTTATATATCATATCTGTATATCTGTATCAGTGTCTCTGTGTCCCAACCGGTAGCGGCAGATGGTGGCACACCAAGATCCTGGTTCTGTCTGAGGTTTCTGCCTAAAAGGAAGTTTTTCCTCGCCACTGTCGCACCAAGTGCTTGCTCTTGGGGGGAATTGTTGGGTCTTTGTAAACTATAGAGTGTGGTCTAGACCTACTCTATCTGTAAAGTGTCCTGAGATAACTCCTGTTGTGATTTGACACTATTAAAAAAATATTAATTGAATAGAATGTTATTGCGAGGGGGAGATAGTCTATAGTTTGGAAGAAGGCTGAGTTGCTATAGTTGTTGGTTAGTTGATTAGTTGTTGATTGAACGTGAGGGCTACAACTGAAAATGTCTCTGTCACCGAGTTATCACACTTTTCTGAAACACTAAACCGATTTTTCTTTTAATAACCACAGAGGGTGAGAAGTTTCTTTAGTTCTCAAATCCTCATTTCCTGCTTCCTTCACGGTGAATCCATCAGAGCTATAAAGCAAACAGCTATTATCCCCCACTGGAGCAATAAATGAACTTAGACTGCAGAAGAGCAAGTTCAGTAATCCACAGCTGTTTTAAAGGATGCGGTTGCTGGTGGCAACCAGATCTTTTCTCCCCTGTTGATAGGGCTGACGTCAACCTTCCTCCCTCATCACATCATGCAGATCCAGAGAAGCAGAGCTCTCTGCCAGAGGTCGGGCCAGAGGTGGGGGGGGGGGAGCTGCTGGATATTTCCACACCGTCCCTCCTCTCCTGCACTGATCTCAGCCCTGCTGTCTCTCAGGATAATTACAGTTTTTAAGGATTAGCCTGTCGAAATTTTGTTTCTTTCACATATGCCATGAATATTAATGAGCCACAACTCAGTATCTTTTAAAAAAACATCTACACTTTCACCTGCATTACCATGCAAAAAGGACATGTTGTGAACATTATGTCCTTTTCACATCAGCTGTTCAGGGACCACCTTTGGATGTCATATTAATGTCCGAGACTTGTTTAATATCTGGACATGCAATGGTCATTCAGAACTGGGCAAAAAATGTTTTAAATATTTTCAAGACCACTTTTGAATGTCAAATGGACATTCATGATGGGCTCAGTAAAAGACATCCAGAGACCTATGGAAATTAAGAACAGAGTCAAAACCACTTAAGCCTCCAATGAACGCTAAATGATAAATGTTTTCTTATGGCCGCTTGTGGGCCAACATTCTACAGTACGCATGATCAGATCAGAGTCTAAATTTAAACATCTTTTCAAGACCACTTCAATTCATGTTTGTAACAGGGTGAAATCATAGTAAGACAACTCTTAGTGACTTGACTTCACTTAGAATAACTTTTTATTTTTTTATTTCTCACGCCCGTATTGGATGTCTTTGGGTCGTCACATGTCCATGACCTGCTATTAGCACCACTTCTAAACCCAGAAAAGGGTCAAAGTTTAGACTTCTGGTCAGAACCACTAATTAATGAAAATGAACCATCACAATGTCTCCTTTCACCAAGTACAGTGTCAATGAATCACATAATTTAAGTTCTAGTCTATATCCACGATGTTCCACTTCCAGGATTGTTCCAGTGCCGCCGGAAATTCTGCCTGGTGTCCTTATTTTCGGCAGGATGTCCGTCCCCTTCCTCTGTCTCTGTGTTGGCGTTCTAACCTCTGGTGGATTTATGAGGACTATGGTTAACTGCTCCTCAGATCTCTGCAGGGTAAATCCAGACAGCTAGCTAGACTATCTGTCCAATCGGAGTTTTCTGTTACACGACTAAAACTACTTTTGAACGTACACATGTTCCACCAAAACAAGTTCCTTCCTGAGGCTATTTAGCAGAGGCACCGTGGCTCCGTCCAGTGCTTAGCTCCACCCATGATGATTGTGATTGGTTTGAAGCACATGTGTCAAACTCAAGGCCCGAGGGCCAAATCCGGTCCCTCGCAGGTTTTGATCCGGCCCGCATTTCAATTTAGGTTCACATTAAATTTAGGCCCACCTAGTTTTTGTCACTTTTTCCAAAGATTTTGGTGCTTTTATTTTATTTATTTTTACATTTTTGGTGCTTTTTTTCGACATTTTTGACGCCGTTTACGGTGCGTTATGCACTTTTTCCAATGCTTTAGGCACTTTTTTTTAACGTTTTGGAGCTTTACTCAATGTTTTGCCACTTTTTACATGTTTTGCCACATGTTTTTGGCGCTTTTTATGATATTTTTGTCACTTTCTGATGTTTTTGTCACTTTTTCAGACAATTTTGACGCTTTTTTTCCGGCCTTTTTAAAACTTTTTTGGCGCTTTATTCAACGTATTTGTCGCTGGCTGAGGAACCTTTTTGCCAAACTTTTTGGGGGCTTTATGAGACCCAAAATGTAAGTGAGAAGACTACAGTATATGAGAATGCAATAATACAGTCGAAACATTTGACTTTTTCTCTTAAATAAACACATGTCAATAATCTCTACATGTCTGGCCCTTGATGTGATTCTTATTTTCCAGTCTGGCCATCTGGGAAACTGAGTTTGACACCCCTGGTTTAAAGAAATGCCAATAAACCAGAGCATGTTTTTGTCCCATCCCAGAATGCTGTGTGGAATAGCCAGACCTTCCTACACAGCACTGTGGAGGAAGGCGAGACTATTTGTGTTGTGACAAATATCAGACTCTCCATCAGACTGATATTTAATCTCTCTGGATTAGAGGCAGTGGTTGACTGAGACCATTCACGGCTCTTCCCTCTGGAATGAAGCTTCATATGGATGAGCAGTGATGAATCACTGGGCCTGTGGACACTGTGGTCACATGGCTGGACACAACCGATTCCCTCTAATCTGGAGTGCGTGAAACACAATACTGTAATGAGGTGCATCCAGGACTGCCAGCTACGTGTTTCTGCAGTGTTTCCTCCCTGTTAATTAAGCTTATTTCTACTTCCCATCAATCATTCATAACAAAAAGGGAGTGACCCCATAGCGATGTCGGCTGCTGCTATGTGTGAGAGATGGTGAGGTAGTGTGTTTGTGGGTAATGCTTGTCATGCCAATCAGCAGTCCCTTCACCATGTCTAAATATGGAAACAAACAGATTTTCCTGCTAATTAATATCACCATAATTGTCTGCTGCTTAGCATAATTCCTTTAACTTGACATCAGACAGCAGGAGGACATGCAGAAAACTTTTTAAACGCCTGAACACCTGTCCCAAGTGTCAATGGTACAAGGTGACATGGCTGTGGCTCAGGTGGTAGAGCGGACGCCTACCAATCTGTGTGGCTAATCCACACAGCATTCCTGGATGGGAGAAAAACATGCTCTGGTTCATTGGCATTTCTTTAAACCAATCACAGTCATCTTGGGCGGTGCGTCGGATAACATCGGATTTACTGTTCAGGGGAGATTGAAACTCCCATTAGTGTGTCCACGTGAACACGGTTATTTTGGAAAACAATTATCGCTACTGTACATCTACAAATGCGCTTCCATTACTACTGTCTGTTGTCAATACTGTATATATACAGTATTTTTTTTGAAATTAGTAGATTAATAAGGCTGCATTCGGTTAGTCACATCAGGGCACAAATCTACATGCAAACTACTGTAAATACAATAAGGTTATGTTTGACAGTTATTATACAGGCTCATGAGTAGTCAAAAGTCTATCGAGTAAACTGATTTTAATGTTTAAAGTCAGTGCCCCGTTAAATAATTAATAAAGAAACCCACTCTGTGTTGGCTGTGCTTCAAAACACCGGAGACCGCAAATGCAACCCACATTCCTGCTGCTGATGGTGTCATAGTTAGTTTTATTTTGTCAATTCATTCCCTGTGTGTTACTGTTTCCGTTATTTGTTCATGGTTATGTTTTACCCGTGTTCTGTCTGTGTTCTCTGTTTTCCTAGTTCATCCTTGTTAATGATCTCATGCTTCAGTTTCCTGTTTTATTTTGTAGTGTCTGTTTCTCCTGTGTCATGTCTGTGTGTGTTTTCCCGCCTCTGTGATTGTCTGCCCTGCCCTGATGTGTTCCACCTGTTCATCAGCCCTCATGTCACCTGTTCCTCTTACGACCCTCGTTACCTTGTGTATTTAGTCTGTGTGTTTTTGTATGTGTGTCCTTTTCCGCGTTAATCCCTGCGTCTCTCCCTTTGCAGTTTGATTCCTAGTGTTTTGGTTACTCCTAGTCTTCTAGTTTCTGTAGTGGTTTGGAGTTTTGTTTGGATATATTTTACCTGCCTGCTTCAGGATACCTTTTGTTGTAGCCGTTTTTATTTAAATAAATGTTCAAAACCTTCACACAGCCTGTTTGACCTAACCCTCTGCATTTTGGGTCCAAGCCTGCCTGAACCCTGACAGCATCAAAAAACTGGAGACCGCAAATGCACCACACATTCCTGCTGCTGATGGCTGCAGAGAAATGAAAAAGAACTGTATATATTCTACAAACAGAAAGTACTGTAGGCTAATGAAAGTGAAGGAGATTCAGAGAGCCACAGCCATTAAAACAGCTCGCTATGTGGTATGAGCAAACAGAAACGTAACTGTACATGATCTAATAACAACACAGAGGGCATTTATGACTCTGCAATCTGCACTGTTACTTTGTCATTTGTCCTCGCGTTTGCCGTCTAACCCAGAGACAGATGTGGAAGATCAATATCAATCTTATCTCTGTGTTTCCAGTACGGGTGTACCAGAGGTCTGGAAGGTGTTTCGCTTAGCTTAGCACTAAGGCTGGAAGCAGAGGAAACTGCTAGCCTCTGTCAAAAGTGGAACAATATGCCATCCAACAATTCTAAAACTGTTTACTCCGTGCACACAGTGATGATTACACCATCTGCCTCACATCAAAGCCATGCCCTCAGGCAAGACATTTAAAGAATGTTTGTGGAAACTACCATCTCCACCTCTCTCTCACTCACACACACACACACACACACACACACACACACACACACACACACACACACACACACACACAGGATGATACTAAGGATGGAGCACAGACAGACAATAATAATTGCAATGTATAGAGGGTTCCATTGTTAAATTTGGATGTGGGTTTGATGGGTTTGGGGTCTGAGTGTTGGACTGTTAGGCTCTTTACTTATCACGTCAGTCAGATGTGACATTGTTACGGCCACAACAGAAGAACTCAACTGTAACCGTTTATTCACATAAATTAACTACCAAAGATTTCATCAAAACTATGGGAGTCTGGAGGTCTGGCCAAAAAGAACAAAAGAAGGGAAGAAGCCTGGGCCAACCCACAAAGGGCCATCGGACCTTCACCCCCTAAACTATCAAAATGGTGTCTAAACTAACAAAGAAACGAAGCCACGAAAACTAGACCACCAGACCTCCATCCTCAAAAGAAATAAACACGAAACGAATGAAAGCAAGGTGCAAGGGCTTCTGGGGCTCAAGTATTGTTCACAACACTTGGCTCCGCCCCTTCCCATTAAATCCACCCTGACCTCTTCCATATGCGGACTTTGTCAGTCTTCACTCTACGTCATCTCACAGCGCCGCAGGCGAGGAGTTGCTCTGAGCATCTAATCTTGCCGCGGATGGCTTTACATTTGTGTCAAAGCCCGGTACGTCTCATGCAGGGCTGCCTTGCGCGTCGGTATCAGACGCTGAGTGCCACTAACCAAGCTGCTGTATTTGAGGGGTTTGGAGTGAGAACGGGTTGGTACAACACATTTTCACTCCTAGTGTGTCAAAAAGCGATGCTTGGTCAGGTGACTTTGGCGTTGTTATTGATGCAAAAAGTCTCCTTTAGCGTGATATTCAGACAAGCTTGGTCTGGACTCTTGGCGTCACTTTTTGACGCTCTGGGTCGGGACGTACGTTTAACTGACATGCAGCTCAAGAACGGGACACGAACCCGGTCACCTGGGTGAAAGTCCTGTGTTGTTTGACCCATCCACCACCCCAACCAACCTCCTTACGCAGATTTTGGGTCTTTCATACTACTCTCTACGTACTACGTCATCTTACAGCACCACGGTCAAGCTGCTGCTCTGCCCGGTGCGTTCCATACAGATACTAAAGGGGGATTTCTACGTCAATATCTGACGCTGAGAGACACTGACCAGTAGTAGTCAGTATTTTACAAGTTGGGAGTGAGAATGGGTTGGTTGGTAAGGCACAGGAAGGACAACTGGCGGATCACACATTGGTTTGTGCTGTCTGGGAGTTTGAAAAAAGACTGTGATGGGGTGGAGGGTGGAGGTTCTACCTTATCAGGTGAACAGGATTAAAGCACCTACAAAGCTTTTAAATAGCAGTGAATCAATGCTTCTCAATGAGTTAAATCCCTGTCATCTTAATGCAGGCACCCTCACTGCATAATCTACAAACTGCAGCAGACACATCAGCGCGATGAGATTGAGTGGGAGTGGCTGCCTGGTGAACAATTAGCCTCAGCCACAACCTTTAGCTGCTACCTTGGCTTATACACTGTCAGTCATTGACAGCTTTCCCCAGCTCACAATTTATGTTCCCTTTTGAAGTAACAAAATCCCTAAGCTGCAGTATGAGAAAACCTTCCATCCTGTCCTCTGTAGAAGCCAGCGTCAAAATGTATGCAGCCTCGCTGCTGTCTGCATCTGTGACAGACAATAGTGGTGGGGGTATTATTGTGTACTCTCTGCTGTTCCTTTGATGTTCAGCAGTAACAGAAAAAGGGCTTTTGGTTTCGGTGCCGCTGCGAGTCACTGCAGCTTTCTTGACTGACAGAAACAAATGAGTATCATGTTCATCTCTGAGTCCTTAAAGCCATGTCAATGTCACCCCACTGTTTCCTCAAATCTATGTAATGGGAATGGGAGAAATTGTCAGGCCTGCCTGAGCTCAATTTCAAACACTTCATGAAAGTCAAGACTAGGATGTCATTCTTACTTAATCCATACAAGGCCCGGGGCAGTGTGGGTGGATTTGGTCCAGGACATCTTTAAGGTTGAACAGCAAACTATTAAACTCTGCCTGCTGACCAAACAACCTAAAAGGGCTGAGCTGAAGTGGGGTTACTCAACCGTAAAACGCAGTAGTTAGTCTGCCACTTCCAGGAGCTGGCTGCACAAAAATGTGTTAGAATAGCTGAAAAAGTTAAGCCAGTCTGTGTTTTTACATTTCAACCTAATGTGCCAGATGTTGAAAAGGTGTAAATGCATCTGTCTCTCCATGACATACACGTATTCTGTACTCCTACCAAGTGTAACTAGATCAGTGTGTGGAAATAATGTGTGATAATGGCACCTGAAGTTGGACTGAAATTAGCTTTCATCTACATTTGTCTACATTTCATCTACATTTCACATTCATTCATGCTTAGGTAATGCCAAAAATGGCTTGGGTGCTGCAAGACTGGAAAACCCTGCATTTATTCACCTCTGATTTGAACATCTTTGACATTTATTGACTACTAAATCAATTTCTGGTAATTTATTGATTTTATGTTGCTCATCACTGAATATTGGTTGGATCATACTTAAGTGTGTCAGAGCAAAAATCAAGAACTGATGAACTCTGTCTGATTTCTAATGGGTGTCAGATGTGATCCATGGTTGGTCTATCTGCAGTCAGACCCAGGACTCCTAAGAAGACTCCCCAGTTCAAGGCCTACATGTAATTTCTCATTAGTGGGTCATTCAGTGCTGTGATTCAATCTGGCACTTCGTATTGATTTGGTATTGAGTGCAGGTGCTCACTCAGTGGACAGGGCTCTGTTTATTCACCCTTTTGCTATTTCTTTTTTTTTTACATTTTCATACCCACATCGGAATGACAGGCCATCGGTTAGAGGAGTGGTCTCACACTGAGAAGGTGTGTGGGTAGGCCCGGTAATAAGGACATTAAACATCTTTGACTGGATAGGGGTGACCTTCCTGCCATAAATATGAGCTATGTGTTTTCCTGAGCTTGCCAAGATAGTGAAGATGAAACACATCCTTCCCGTTCCTATGCATTTGAGCCAAAACCATTGCAGAAAATGAATGAAACTGAACCGAACATGTTCAGAGCATTTGCATACACAGCAGCAGCTCTCTTATTTCGCCCAATAAATGTGATGTAGCCTATTTTGTCCTTGGCTGGGAATAAATAGCCTATTCACAGGGGATTATTTGGGGTTGATCTCCTGGTGGAAACAGTACATTGGTCTAAAGATAGTCTATATCAACGACATTTAATTCCTGGGATTGTACAGGGACTGCCGGAAATTCTGCCGGATGTCCCTCATTTTGGCCGGATGTCCCGTCACCTTCCTCTGTCTCTGTGTTGGCGTTCTAACCTCTGGTGGATTTGTGAGGACTATGGTTAACTGCTCCTCAGATCTCTGCAGGGTAAATCCAGACAGCTAGCTAGACTATCTGTCCAATCGGAGTTTTCTGTTGCACCACTAAAACTACTTAATTTATACTGTTTATTGATCCCCAATGGGGGGGGATTACAATTTACACTGTTTTGTTAGAAATCACTACACACGGGCCTGAAATATATACATACACACACACACACACACACACACACACACACACACACACACACACACACACACACGTCAGAGAGAGTGGGCTGCCAGTGCTGGACCAGTCCCTGTACTTTGGTCTGTACTGGGACTTAAAGTCCGGGCGCTTAGCACCGCTCATGACGATTGTGATTGGTTTAAAGAAATGCCAATAAACCAGAGCACGTTGTTCTCACATCCTGGAATGCTGTATGGACTAGCCAGACCCTCCTTTGCAGCGCTGTGGAGGAGGGTCTGGCAATGCGAGACTAGTCTAAAGATGAATATGCTAAATGTAATGACATAAACTGTCATACAGATAGATGCAATTCACTAATTTACCAAATTTAGACTGGGAGAAAACAGATCTGCATATGACTGCAGGAAGCATACTGTATGCCTCAACACTAGTCACGCAGTGATCTTTGCTCAGGTACATATCTGTGTCACTGGAGGCTAAATGTAATATACATACAGACGTAGGAGAACAACAAGAGGGGCAGTATATATCCCCAGTGTGGACATATATGGATATATTTCAAAATATATTTATAAAGACATTTCTGTGGCAATAAATAGACAGGATTAAGTTTCCACAGGAGTGTTTCTGTCTACAAACAATCCTATTGGTCAAGCTAGCCCAGGGTGGGGGCTACCTAATGACAAGTCACTACCACAGCGACCTGTCAATCAGGATAGAGGTTTAGCAATATCCATAATTAGCTATGTGTATCCATAACACTGTGGACATTGAAATAGAGCTGAACTTGTTTTTGGCTGTTGTCTTAAACATTGACCCTCTCACTGTTTTCACTTCAACAAAGTTCACTGGAACATTTTGGTTGCCTAAAAATGTCTTAGTGTCAGGGTTTTGGTATTTTGTTCTGTCTTATTGTGGTAGTCTTGTTTTTCTGTTTTGTTCTGTTTCCTGTTTTATTTTGTAGTCTGTCTTGTCTCCCTTGTCTTGTCTAGATTACTTCCTGTCTTTGTTTGTTTGTTTCCCGCCTTTTTTGATTGTTCTGCCCCACCCTGATTTGTTCCACCTGTTGTATCACCTGTCCCTTGTTAGTGTTCATTACCCTGTGTATTTAGTCCCTGTTCTGTCTTTGTCTCTTGTTGGATCATTGTATTTTGTTGCATGCTGTTCTGTTGTGTCGAGTACTATCATGTCGTGGTTTCTCTGGTCTGGTATGTTATGTTCGGTGTTCCTGTTTGTTCTGTGTTTCCTGTTTTTTTGTATCCTCAGTATTGCTGGAGATATTTTTTCTGTTTCTTCAGGACACTTTTTGTTTGCCTTTACCATTACCATCGCCTAATTGAATCTTTGAACTCAAGCACTGCTCTGTCTTGACTGCATTTGGGTCCTAGCCTCGCCACACACTTCTTTTTGATCCTGACACTTAGCTTAACAATCCTTCCCAGCTACACACTCTCGTCCAAATATGGTCACTTCTGGCCCATAAAAACCAAGATGGTGACGGCCAAAATGCCAAACTTGAGGCTTCTAAACCAACGTGTACGTGTGACATCACAGTGGCTACGTCTACTTTTTGTGTGCATAGTAAACAAACACACACACACACACACACACACACACACACAGATCATTGCACTACGCAATGAAATAACATGAGCTCTACCCTGAGCCACTGCTGATGTCCACCATCCTATCATGGGGCTATCATAGTAAAGATATATTATTACGGTAGCAACTCAATTAATAACAGAGTAAATGTAAAAAATAATGTCTTGATTCTGATGTGGGCAGATAGTATTGTAAGGTGTGCGCCCAGTGCGCATTGAGCATGGATATACTGTTTTTATTGTTTTTGAACATTTCACTCAGCTAATAGATAACCCTAACCTGATTCAAGCAGCTAATAGATAACCCTAACCTGATTCAAGCAGGAGGGCCGTGTGTGTGTGTGTGTGTGTGTGTGTGTGTGTGTGTGTGTGTGTGTGTGTGTGCGCGCGCGCGCGTGTGTGTCAGAATACATACAATATTGCGACTAACAATATTACACAAGGAAAACAGGCGACACAATAATAGGAAAAAATGGCTTAGACCCCAGAGGGGTTAATGGGATGTGACTTTGCCTTCCTCCATTTATGTTCTATTTCCAATAACTGTAGACACTTAATATTTCATTAAATAAAGACGTACAATTATAACATTTTGGGAATAAGTCCAACTTGAGGTAATAAAACATACAAAATATAATTCTCTGCCCTGGATATGCTAGATAGATAGATAGATTCGCCTCTAAATAGAAACGTTCTACTCTGCTTTGTAGGCCGGAGCTCCATGGTGGGAAGAAGGCAGAATAAACAGAGAGCAGAGCAGTCCTCAACGGTTTGGAGCAGCCTGTCACCTGACAGTCCAGGACTAGTCAGACTGAGACAGTGACAGTTTGAGGTCGAAGCGTGATTTCACTCGGCTCAGTGGCCAGGCGACAACAGAGCTACAACATGCCCAGAGGAACGGCTCATGAATGGCAGGTATCTGGAAAGCAGATTCCGTTTAGAGTCCTCTGACAGCACTCGTACCCATGCTGATATAATCAGGCAGAGGAAGCCCTCCAGCACTTACTCTATTTTCTACAGGTCCATTTAGTGTGGCTCACACTGGATCACCACTGAAAGTAGAGAGTTGATCGTTCATTACCTCCACACATTGGCAATCCTTAGAGCCTGATTCAACGGTTAATTCTGACCAAGTAATTTGATTGGCAAGAGGCATTCCATGAGTGCTGATATACAGTCTAAGGCATTTTCACACCTATAGTTCATTTGCTTTAGTCCAAATCAGTTAATGAGAAAAATCCAAACGTACCAAAATGCGTCATTACAAATCACGCAAGAACGTTTACTCCTCTTATTGGTCGGATGTGTCTGGAGGCGGGAACAAGAAAGTAAAAAAAGGAAGAAGGTCCTGTGTGGACTAGTGCATATTTCTGGCATCTCCATGGTCAAACCAGCTCATTTCATTTAAATAATCAGACATTGTTTTTGCTCTGCTCAAAGAGACTTCGCTCCGCTCTGCCGGCGTCTGTCTCCAACTTTAGCGGCGGCTGGTTTGAACACAGAGATGCGAGTGACGGCGAGCTTGACTGCTGTCATTTCAGTGAGAGAAACATTGAAGCTGCTACAGTTTGCTGTTCTGCTGCATCGCAGATTGCTGACTACAGGAGACATTATTTTTTATTTTATTTTTATTTAACCTTTATTTATTCAGGGGAGTTTCACTGAGAGGCAGCCTCTCTTTTGCAGGAACGCCCTGATCACATTCACACACATTCACATTCACACACATTAGCTCAGACTTGTGGTGTACACATACAGTAGTTGGTACGGTTCGAGGTCGAATCACGTTCTCACCACAAACCAACCACTCCAGTTCGATTGAATTGTTTGGTCCGCTTTTGGTGCACCCGAGTGTGATTGCTGTTCTCACCTGCACAAATGAACCGCACCAGCGAGGCAAACAAACACTAGTGCGATTCAAGCGAACTAAATGTGGCAGGTGTGAAAGCGCCCTAACATCACTGGGACTTTTAACTACATGTATCACTCTGAGATACAGGTGTTCTTAACCGTTTGTTGCATTATCTTTCTTAGATCATAACAAACTGCACCCCAAAGATGAACACATTTCCACAAATGCCATCTGACATTATGAATAGTCATCAGAAGAAGATGAAGGGAACGAAAGAAGCCTGGATGCTTCAGTTCAGACCTCCAGGTGTGCTCATACTGTATGATTGCGGTAAAATGAGCCGCTCACTCTACCGCAGTCTCAGCCCACCTAGGCAAATACGAGAAGAACAAATGTGAAGCTATTGCCAACACTGCAAAGCAAACCACATTGGCTTTGAACTGCTTTCAGACTTGGCTAGCGTTCATATAAACATTGACATTCAGTCCGTTAAGAAGAGCGAGCTGAATACAGTCTGGAGAGCAGGATACGATGGAACATACTGTCTGATCAGCTGTGAGCCACCAAAGTGACTGTCAACAGACTCTTAGTTTACTGTCTGCACAATAAATAGAAACATAGAAAATGTAGGCTACGTGATCCAAAATAGCTGGCCTGTGGCGTGTAGACCTACACAAATTTTCAAGATAGGGTGCAGGAAAAGCCAAATAAATGTTTAAATACCAAGCAAATCATAATCATAATGCTGTATCTTATTACTACTAATAAGTAATAAATAAAACTTTTGTAGAGCCCTGCTCGAGGAAAAAACTCCAGCCTGAGCCCAGCGCTGATCCATGATGGTCAAGCCCCGGCCTGACAAAGTCTCAACCTGAGCCCGTTCTGACCCACACACACACACACACACACACACACACACACACACACACACACAGGTACATTTGTTATAGGCATGCTGTGCCTTGTGTGTAAATATGTAAATGTCACACTTTCTTTCACTTTGGTGTCTGCTGCTGTGGAACTGTCTCACATTTCCACGCCTTGTTTGCTCTGCGGCGGAGGGGCGTATATGGGCACAATGAAAGGAGAAAAGTTAAAGTAAAATGTATTTTTGGCAAAAATTCCATGATTATCTTTAAGCATATTATAATTTAAGAGGGAAAACTGGACTTCTGCAGCTCAGTTGTCAGGCTTTAGAAAATCTAGCCTGTGACGGGAGACTTTGGCCAATCACAGGTCATTTCAGAGAGAAAGAGAGCATACCTATTGGCTGTTCTGCACATGCATATGCCTGTGCAAGCTGCAGAAAGAGGTCTCACTCTCTTTCAAGTTCTGGTGTTTTGTTTTTTCTACCTACTGCATATTTTCGGCTAAAAGACTTATTTAGCATCACGGAACTTAGTTTTGTTAGGGCGTTCACGAACGTTAGCTGACGTTAGCTTCTCCGTGTTGTCATATCTCGTGAGAGTTTGGTCCTGAGACAGAAACAGGTCTCAAACAGAGTTCATTTTCTCCTGATATGTCTGTCTGAAGAATGCCATGTTAGCGTCAGAATGTTCTGGAGATATGTGGCTTGTGAAGAATGGGTCCAATATCTACTTTGGTGACCATAGGGCGAAAGAATCGCTCATAATCTGTGTTCACGTTCACTTCTCTCGTTGGAATCGACCCACTCAGGACCTGCTGCTAGTCTCCTGAAGAGGCGTGGATGTGGAAAAACCCACGTGACACAGATACAGTAGTCTATTTTTCGTGTCTTTGTTTCTTTGTTAGTTTAAACACCATTTTGATAGATTAGGTGGGGATGTTCTGGGTCCAACGGCCCTTTGTGGGTTGGGCCAGGCTTCTTCCCTTCTTTTGTTCTTTTTGGCCAGACCTCCAGACTCCCATAGTTTTGGTTAAATCTTTGGTATTCCTGGGGTATGGTGTCCTTCAATATGAGGACGGTCACAGTGAAGTTGAGTTTGTTTGTTGTGGCCGTAACACCATGACACAGTACATTTCACAGCTAACTGGTCAGAAGTGGTTGAAATATTCTTGCTCTTGAACAAAGTGGTGGACGGATGTATGAACAAATGCAGTTTGACATAATAGCAGGGGCGTAAAATAATTGGTCAATACTTTTTCTTTTTTTACGTTTTTCCACCCAAAAATTTAAATAATAATAATAATAATAAAATCAATCCATCATTCTATTAGCCAAGATAAATCGGCATATTCATAAAAAATCAACAACATTGATGATACACTAATTGGCATGTAAGGTAGCCTTCCACAGATACAGGTAAGCTTATGAATTCACTGTTCCTTCCACATGTATGTTATTGACATTAAAACATAATGATAGATGAATATGTAAATACTTATTTTAATAGCTTAGTATTTTAGGGCAACATTAAAATGTATATAGGCTTTAGGCCATTTTTTAGGCCAATTTTATACAAAATATGTAGTAGGGGGTCCCTGCTCTTCTCTCTTTCAGGTTATCGGGTCCTTGGCATAAACAAACGTTGAAGACCCCCGCTTTAGAATATGCGTTTCAATCGGGGGTTTCACTGCAGTTTACGCCCAGTTTACGACCTCTTGCCTGTTTACGGCGTACGGTCAGCTCTGTACGTTGCTATGGTTTCTGTACACAAACCAACCAGCCAACAGTTTGCAGGGCTGCAGACCCGATAAGAAGGAGAAACACAGCTACTTTTAAACATCATCAAAGACTTGGATATCAAGCTGGTTGAAGGAATGAAAGAGGGAGGATGTGTTCACACGGTCCAACAAGTCCTCCACCGCTGGAACACTTTGAAAAAATTGTATTTTTCACGGCTACATGTAAACGGGAATATTAGTGGAATATTCACTTTCATTAACAATGTAAACAGCTTAGTCGGAATATCGTCTTTTTTGGAATAAGGGCAAAAACCGGAATATGATGTGCATGTAAACATACTCTCCCTGCATCTCTCCCTGTGCAGTTAATCATTGTTTTTTGCTCTTCTTAATTTTCAGTGTATTGATTTTTGTTTGGATCTTGGTTGCCAGTTTTTACCTGCCCGCTTTAGGACACCTTTTGTTTGTAAGCTCTTTTAACTTATTAAACCTATAAAAAGGTCCTGCTGCCTCTTCACTCATTTTGGGTCTAAGCCTGCTATTGCACAAACCCTGACATAAAGTGCACTGTAGGTTTTCTAATAGCTTTTGCTCTTGAATATTGCTACATTAACAGCTGGCAATGTAAGCTCAAGTGAGGAAAGTCAGTTAAACATAAGATAGGACAGAGCATTGAATAACTCTTCGGCTAATGTATTTCTATGTATCTTCTTCTGTTATGCAAAAAAAATGTGTCTAGTCCAACATACGCACTTGAAATGAAATGTACTCAGCCTAAATTGTTTCCATATGCAAAAAGAAATATGCTGTCACAGAAAAAAAGCAAAGGAAGTGTAGCAGACTTACGGAGGGAGTGCCACTCGTCCTGCCTTATTGTCCTGGTGATGTTGTAGGAGAGGTTTTTGGGTATTGTAGCCGAGGAGTAGTGATATTTGACGTAGGAGCACCTCGCAACGGAACCTGCAGAGAAGAAAACAAAGGATTTTACTTTTTCATTTTTAAATGGATAAAAAAACACTGACTCATGGCTCATTACATAAGATCCACACTGGTGACACGCAGAGCAGGAATGAATGGAACGTCAAGATAACATTATTTCACAGTGTCATGATTCAGCTGGAGAGGCTACGTCTGCAGTTATCAGTTAAATACCCATACACTGGCAAATCACTCTTCTGTCCTAAAACAAAAGCAATCTGCTGTTGTCATACAACCCTATTGTGTCAACGCTAAAGAAACCTTTCAGCATGTCTTTCTATTAACTGCAGTGACTGAGACAATGGCCGTCAGAGCAATGATGTGTTCGTCAAAAGTTATTAACTAATCAGTCAAGGGAGCCATTCAGTGTATAATTATAAATGTCTCAGAGAGTCCCCTGGCCTGGTGATGTGTGTGGGTTTTCTAGATGAAAGTTTTCACTGGCAATGTAGACCTGAGACAAACTGACTGCCACGAAGATGTCTGAATGAATGGAGACATGAGCTGAGCTGTAGAAATACTGAACCATAATGGTGGAAAACAATCATCAAGTGTTTTTCTAAGGGCCAGAAAATGGAAAGCATTGGTTGTTTGGTCAAACACTTAAAACCACTTATGCTTACACTGTACTGACAACAACCTCTTGTGATCGTGTGAATAATAACTATTATTGTGTCTGTATATTTCTGATTCAAATTTCACAGCAATCCATCCAGTAGTTAAGTTATTCAGTAGGGACCAAAGTAGCAGACAGTTTACCTAGCACTGCCATCCCTAGAGCCACATGGCTAACAGAGCTACAAACACTCGCAACCTGACTCGTTAGAGCCACTTCCCTCTAAATTTACATTAATAAATGACCAATCACAGACTGCTGCTTTGGTTTGACATTCTGAATCTGTAAATGCAAATGGTCTGTATTAATATAGCGTATTTCTAGTCAAGTGCTCTTACATGTAGTACAGGAACCATTCACCGTTCACTCACATTCACACACTGTGGCCGAGGCTGCCGTACAAGGTGCCACCTGCTCATCAGATAAACATTCACACTCTGATGGCGCAGCGTTGGGAGCAAGTGGGGGTTCAGTGTCTTGCCCAAGGACACTTCAACATGGAACTGCAGGACCAGGGAACCAACCTTCCGATTGGTAGACGACCGCAATACCACCTGAGCCACAGCCGCCCCTTGACCAAACTTTGCAAACAGAAGACACTCTAATTGACATGATATAGCTCAGTGGTTCCCAGACTCTTTCTGCAGGGCCCCCCTTTTATGGATACAAATATTTTCAAGAGATCAGCTGTTTCTCTGTGAAGGGGGGAGAGAGAGAGAGAGAGAGGCCAATAGTCCCGACCCAGCGCGTTTAGATCTGACGCTAAAGGAGACTTTTAGCGTCAATAACGACGCCAAAGGCACCTGACCAAGCGTCCGTATTTTACACGATGGGAGTGAGAATGTGTTGGTATAATATATGGTCTATTAGTGAGGTAGATGATCACATTTTGTCTCCAATGGGGATAAAAATAATTCAGCAGAGGCTGGGATATGTAGACCAGGAAGGGGGAAATCCCACACATCTGAAATATAGATACATATATACATACATACATATGACAGCCCTAGTGAAGTGGAAGCTTCAGTGGAAGTTGCATGCTGTATATCATGATGAATTCTCAAAGCACCATGCACTTTGTCACAGCCAAGAGTAACAACGTGTTTGTAATATTTTGACTTTTTGACTGTATTTTGGGATATTTGCACTCACTGCCATACTGTATGTTTGTATGAAGACTGTAATATTCTGGCGGGTGGAGAAGGAGCTGCTTCCCTTTGACACCATTACTGCAGTCTGCTCTAATTATCTCTGGCAAGGCTGCGCACTGAATAACTGCATAGTTGGAGTCCTGGGAGATTTGAACTGCACAAACCAGGATAAAACACACACACACACACACACACACACACACACACACACACACAGGCATAAACAAGCAAACCCAGAGGACCACAGCTGCTGACAATTGTAATTATCCATTCATGACTTTCTCTTCATCAGTGGATCAGATGAAACCATGGTGCATAATCTGGTGCAGTAAACATCTTAAAATACTACTATTACTACAAATAATAATACATGTCATGTAATCTTCCTAAAAAAAACCTTCAAAATCTTTCCACAGCTTTTTGAAAAGCATAGGATATAGATTGATAGTTACTGTTTTTGCTGTCACCTGCTCTATAGTTTTGCTTGACAAATAAAGCTATAGATGGGAGCTTGTAAATAGTAGAGGCATGTAGTAATAACAGTAATACTAGAATGTAAGAATACTAAAAAAGTTTCATTAAAATTTCTAAAGTAGGTAAGCAAAATACTTAGTTTTAAAACTGAATGTACTTATTATGCAGTAGGTCCTGGTACATTGTCATATCAATTAGATTATTAGATTCTTATTAATGAAGCAACCTGTTTAACTACTTACTACACACTAATTATGTATTGTGTAAACTGTTAATGTATAAAGTACCTATGGCTGTCACATAAATGGAGTAAATAAATAGTGTAAAAAGTAAAAAAAAAAAATCACTCTGGAATGTAGTGGAGTAGAACTACAAAGTAGAAAAAAATGAAATAAGTACATTTGAGTAAATGTAATTATTTACTAGGGGTGTCCCCGACTAAGAATTTACATAGTCAAATCACATTGGTCAAGTCTTGCCTATAGTCGACTGATTACGCACACACACACACGCACGCACGCACGCATGCACGCACACAGAGGGTTCAGGGTCTTGCCCAAGGACATTTGGACATGTGAAGAGGAGGAGCCAGGGATTGAACCTCCAGCCCTGTGATTAGTCGACCTGTTCTATCAGGGGTTACATCAGGTGGATACAGGGTCCAAAATTAACATCTGGGTCTATCTGCCAATGGCTGGTAAACTGCAAAAAGATACCAACTGGCCAACTAGTTTCAACTGGCCATAATACTGCAAAAGATAAAAACGAACAGAAACAAACAAGCAGGTCCTATTTGTCTGCACCTTATTGTGTTAGCGCTGCCTTCATAAGTGTCCTCAGCCACAAATGTGCAGAGTTGATGCAAAACAAAACGTGGTCAACCTACTTATGTGTAGTCGTGATGATTTCAAATCTGAATTCATCAGCTATAATAGTTTCTATGCCCTTGCTTGGACATAACCAGAATAAGATCTTAATTAACTGGATGGCTAATGGTCAGGTAACTTCAGGTTAGTCATTCCATTCATGTCTCCAGGAAGGTGCTTCTGTTCAGGAGTAAAGTCCAATTTTTAATTAGTTTAATAATAATTTAATAATCCCGCAAGGGAACATTGCAATGTTTTCACTCTGTTGTTATTACACACAGGCCTGAATTACACACACATGCTCAGTACCTACAGTGGGGGAAAAAAGTATTTAGTCAGCCACCAATTGTGCAAGTTCTCCCACTTAAAAAGATGAGAGAGGCCTGTAATTTTCATCATAGGTACACTTCAACTATGAGAGACAAAATGAGAAAAAAAATCCAGAAAATCACATTGTAGTATTTTTAATGAATTTATTTGCAAATTATGGTGGAAAATAAGTATTTGGTCAATAACAAAAGTTCATCTCAATACTTTGTTATATACCCTTTGTTGGCAATGACAGAGGTCAAACGTTTTCTGTAAGTCTTCACAAGGTTTTCACACACTGTTGCTGGTATTTTGGCCCATTCCTCCATGCAGATCTCCTCTAGAGCAGTGATGTTTTGGGGCTGTCGCTGGGCAACACGGACTTTCAGCTCCCTCCAAAGATTTTCTATGGGGTTGAGATCTGGAGACTGGCTAGACCACTCCAGGACCTTGAAATGCTTCTTACGAAGCCACTCCTTCATTGGCTGGGCGATGTGTTTGGGATCATTGTCATGCTGAAAGACCCAGCCACGTTTCATCTTCAATGCCCTTGCTGATGGAAGGAGGTTTTCACTCAAAATCTCACGATACATGGCCCCATTCATTCTTTCCTTTACACGGATCAGTCGTCCTGGTCCCTTTGCAGAAAAAACAGCCCCAAAGCAGGATGTTTCCACCCCTGTGCTTCACAGTAGGTATGGTGTTCTTTGGATGCAACTCAGCATTCTTTCCCCTCCAAACACGACGAGTTGAGTTTTTAACAAAAAGTTCTATTTTGGTTTCATCTGACCATTCTCCAAATCCTCTTCTGGATCATCCAAATGCTCTCTAGCAAACTCCAGACGGGCCTGGACATGTACTGGCTTAAGCAGGTGGACACGTCTGGCACTGCAGGATTTGAGTCCCTGGCGGCGTAGTGTGTTACTGATGGTAGCCTTTGTTACTTTGGTCCCAGCTCTCTGCAGGTCATTCACTAGGTCCCCCCGTGTGGTTCTGGGATTTTTGCTCACCGTTCTTGTGATCATTTTGACCCCACGGGGTGAGATCTTGCGTGGAGCCCCAGATCGAGGGAGATTATTAGTGGTCTTGTATGTCTTCCATTTTCTTATAATTGCTCCCACAGTTGATTTCTTCACACCAAGCTGCTTACCTATTGCAGATTCAGTCTTCAGTCCAGCCTGGTGCAGGTCTACAATTTTGTTTCTGGTGTCCTTTGACAGCTCTTTGGTCTTGGCCATAGTGGAGTTTGGAGTGTGACTGTTTGAGGTTGTGGACAGGTGTCTTTTATACTGATAACAAGTTCAAACAGGTGCCATTAATACAGGTAACGAGTGGAGGACAGAGGAGCCTCTTAAAGAAGAAGTTACAGGTCTGTGAGAGCCAGAAATCTTGCTTGTTTGTAGGTGACCAAATACTTATTTTCCCAAGGAATTTGCAAATAAATTCATAAAAAATCCTACAATGTGATTTTCTGGATTGTTTTTCTCATTTTGTCTCTCATAGTTGAAGTGTACCTATGGTGAAAATTACAGGCCTCTCTCATCTTTTTAAGTGGGAGAACTTGCACAATTGGTGGCTGACTGTCACAATACTTTTTTGCCCCACTGTACACATCCACTAATGGAGAGATGTCAGAGTGAGGGGGCTGCCCATGGAAAGGCACCCTGAGCAGTTGGGGGTTCAGTGTCTTGCTCAAGAGCATCTTGGCAGTGCCCAGGAGGTGAACTGGCACCTCTCTAGCTACCAGTCCACCACCATACTTTGGTCCGCATGGGGACTTGAACCAACAACCCTCCGGTTCCCAACCCAACTCCCTACTGACTGAACTACTGCCACCCCTCCTTTTTTCCTTGTGCCTGGCATCATAATGCAACACTGAGCAAGTAATGATGTTCATGTGCAATCCATATGCATGTTGAAGGCTTTCCTTTAGACTCCTATAAGACATCAGCTCAGAGCTGCTTCTTCTTCTGTGTAGTGTTTGAAGATCTGAACCCTAACTCTGTGCCATCCCACTGGCTTTAAAACACAGACTTCTGCTGATGTTACGGCATGAACAGAAAGCTGGTTTGACGTAGAGTCATGGAGCTGGTATTGATTTTCCTGCTGTTGGAGGAAGCCTCTGAGACCTGGGGAGATTTCAAATAGGCCAATACAACTGAAGGCCCTGACAAGAGGCTCATCAGAGCATTCTGGCAATGGGCTTCCTTTGCCCAACCACCACTCACTTGAACACAGCTCAGCACTGCTTAAAAAGCCCACAGTCCATACTGCTCACATACAGATGTTGCATTACAGGGTAACTATCGTTTTTTTCAACATGGACCCTATTTTCCATGTTGTTTGTCTAAGTGACTGATGGGAACAACAGCGGCAGCGGCGAAACAAGCTACAACGTAAGTTAATAGGGCAATTGTGCTCGTTTTGCCGCTGACAGGCTCAGATTAATATTCTAAGTGCAAACATAAAAACATCGGCGAAATTGCGTCCGCTGAACCCACCAGACTCCATGTAAATAAACAGTAATTTTAGCATCGTAAAACACACTTCATTCAAAGTCGACAGAAACAAAATTAAACTATGAAAAGCCGTTTTGGGTCGTCTTTCCACTTTCCCAACCATCACAACTCTAGTTTTGGTTGAAATAAACACATAGTTCACAGATTTACATGTGAAAATATGTTGGTTCTATACATGCTAAAAGTATTGTTTTTTTAAATGGAGTCTGGTGAGTTTAGCGCTAGCAACCTCAGAGCTGTTTCTGGTTAAACAGAAAGGTCAAAGATGTTTTAAAAAGGTCTATATCTATAGGGATCCTTTCTATAATGTTGTCAGACACTTCACATCTGAGTCTGTCAGCGACCAAAACAGAACCTTTAGTGGACGCTAACTGACGGTGCACGTTTGCCCCGTAGGGTTACATTTTAGCCCGGTCTGTGGCTGCCGGTTACAGCATTGATGCTTAATACTGGACCAATTTCAAACATTGTTGTTCCTATCAGTCACTTACACACAAAAACATGAGAAAATAGGGTCCAGGTTGAAAAGAACGTTAGTTATCTTTTAAGGAAGCCATCAGAGGAGACAATCTACAGGAACATGTCTGTGGGGTGACATTGTGGGGTTTTAAAGGGATGTTCCTCTGCTGCATATGTGGACAGAACTGGATGTGATGTTGAAGAAGGTCCACTGACTAAGGTTTACTGAGGTTCTGTAAGGGATTTTTTGTAAAAAGTGGAAGGCCCAAAGGCCAGAAAATCTGACTCCAATAATCTCCCTTAGTTCTAATCCCCAGCGTATTCGTTGATGACCCAAAAGACCAGAAACCACTGAGGACGTTTAAATAAGGTTAATACTTCTTTAGTAACAGCATTTTAAAATATACAAATACACATGCTGGCCAAAACATGTAGTCCCACAACCTCCTCACGTCTGCCAGGTTATGGGCGAATATTCAAAAGTCACAAGTCTATTTATCCTCCGTCCAGCAGGATGTAAGGGGATTGCTGTCTTCATGAACACCAGTCAGGCCGGACGTCTGTTTGACTCCAGCTAGAGATAAGACAGACCACTCCTGTCTCATTCTTCCTCTTCCCCTCTCCATGACCTTTGACCGAGTGCCTAAACACACACATTCCTACCAACTTTTCATGTCTTTAATGTTGCAGGAAAACCTTTCCCACGAACACACACACAGCATCCTGGTAAACTTTGACATACTATATGACTCATCTAGTAAAATACATGTCTAAAATAATAGAAATATCTCTTCAGTTCAAAGAGTAGCATGTGGGGAATGAGGGCCCTGTCCTGACAAGTGGTCAGGGTCCATTAATGTGAGATATTTTGAGCAGATGAAAGCAGAAAACAACCATTTCCTTCCGTCAGTGGCACAACGAGGTGTAAGAAGTGCTCTGGCACATCTCTCATCCTCCAACAGAAAAAAATGGAAAGTGTTCCCCATGCAGTGGAACAAAAACACTCACTCACTTACTAGCTTGTAAGAATCTAAAATCCTACAATTTCCAATCAGCGGTAAGCTCTATAGACAAGGCCATCCTACTGCTGACAAATTCACCACTGCTAGTTGCCTTTCTCCCTTGACATCTGTCAGATTTTGAAAGTTTTTTTCTGATCTTCAAATTTCAAAAACCAATGTCCAATACATTTTGAATTTGAGAAATACAATTCATAATTATAGCAGTTGGCATGATAAACAGTAACAGTTAAGATAATAGAACTATGACTGGTGCCAGCTGCAACCACCATCCAGGTGCAACCACAATACAATAACATCAAAAGCTTAATACATACATATAAGACATATTCCTCTGCAGAGCCATTGATGTGCCTAAAGGTACTTGTTGTTTCCCCCATGACAGTTTGGAATAAAACAGAGACTGATTCATCACCAGGCCAGCTGAGTGGAGTGCTGCATACCCCCCTCACAGAGAATAGTGGGTGTCAGATAGCAAGGACACATGTGCGTGAATTATGCTGGGAAGATGATCCGTCAATAACTTGTCTGGCAAAATACAACCTGAGATGGGCTAGGAGTAGACATCTGTTAAGTGATTTAAGTATTGATCAGCTCAACACTCAGAGCTGTAGAACACCTCATTCAAATGGTAGTGGTAATGTTAATGGTGACCAAGCATGTCTATTCTAACACTAAACTCAGCAGATTAAAGTGAAGTATAAAACCCCATTTTTTTTATAGTATTCATTGCTGCCATCTCTGTATGGTTATTTTTCAATGTGACTGGCAATAACAGTCTGTCTTTCCTGCAGTGTATTGAAATTGTGTAACCACACGTGAGGGATTCACATAACACCCTGTGGACAGATAACAGAAGCTGCTCTTCTTCTGTTCTATTTCTGATCAAATGGTCTCGCAATCGCCAGACCTTCGTCCACAGTCCAGCAAAGGAGGGTCTGGCTAATCCACACAGCGTTCCTGGATTGGAGAAGAACATGTTCTGGTTTATTGGCATTTCTTTAAACCAATCACAATTGTCATGGGCACTGGATGGAGCAACAGTGCCTCTGCTAAATAGCCTCAGGAAGGAACTTGTTTTAGTGGAACATGTGTACGTTCAAAAGTAGTTTTAGTGGTGCAACAGAAAACTCAGATTGGACAGATAGTCTAGCTAGCTGTCTGGATTTACCCTGCAGAGATCTGAGGAGCAGTTAACCATAGTCCTCATGCATTTTTCAAAAACAATTCAGATACAATCTGGGCCACAACAATGGTTGCCGGTATACACGTCATATTCAATGAACAGCTAATGTTGTCACATACTCCAGTCACTACCACAACTGAGAGAGAAATAAAACTTATTTTACCAATGTTTCACAGCGGTTAGTTGTGGCGACCTTTGACAATTGCATCATGACTGTGCACCCCCATTTCCAACCAATGGCATCATTTTTAAAATTGACCCACATCCGACCCAAACACAAAGTCAACCCTGGTTCAACTTGGTGTGAAATGGAGTATTAGTCGACAGGGCCGCAGAGAGAACCACTACACATCTACACATAACTGTAACAATGCAGTATTTCAACAAAATGTGGGCTCCACAATTTTGGAGCAGTCATCATTATCTCAAGTCACAAGTTGTCATATGTCATATTCGTGTTTCCAGTTCAGGACTAAATAGCGTACACATCGACATGCAACTTGTAACTATGAAAAGGAAACATATATATTTTTCTGATCACTCTGAAATATACAGTACATAGATTTACCCAGAAAATGAACAGCAGTAACTAACATAACGTAGGCTGGAGAGACAAAACTGTGGACCCTGCTTTTAGAGTGCATTTCCTAAAATGTATTCACGCCTCAGGTAACCCAGTCTAACCATTTAAATAACTAAAAAGAGATATGCACCACACAATGCTCTTTAAAACGTTTAATCAGCAGCAGTGATCAGCAGCCTAGTCTCAACCATTTCCAAATATTTACCCGCGGAGGAGAAGTGTTCACTCCAAAACGAAGTCAACAAGTCTGGGTCACTGAAGATGTGAACTAACATGAGTCAGCAGCTTTTTGCATCAATGAACAGCCGTTGCTATAGTCTCGGACTCAGTGCTGAGCCTGGCAGACACACAGGAACATGTTGAGAGTGGAGGAAACAGCACAAGGGAACCATGAACTCCCAGATTTCACAATGGAAACTGGACATGGTATAAAACCATTGTCTAGCTGTGTTTTCATCGTCTCTGTTGTTATCACAGCCAATAAACAACTGTGAAAATTAACCAGCCAGGCCAACTGTGTTTTTTCTTTATGGCTGCATTGTCTCCTTTAGCGTCATATTTAGGCGCGCTTGATCTGGACTCTTAGCGTCACTTTTTTAACTCCTGGGTGAAAGTCCTGTATTGTTTGACCCACTGACCTCCCCCCCCCCCCAACCTACCTCCTAAGGACTTTGGGTCATTCATACTACTTTATACTGTTGTCTCTCTTAATACTACGTCATCTTACAGTGCTGCGGTTGAGCTGCTGCTCTGCCTGGTGCGTTCCATACAGACACTAAAGGGTGATTTTTGTGTGTATCTAAGGCTGAGAGACACTGACCAAAAGTCAGTATTTCACGAGTTGGGAACGGGTGGCATCACACACTGTAAGGGTGTAGTTGTGTGCAAAGTGGAGTGGAGTACAGAATGAGGATGAGGAGTAATCTGATGCCAGGCTCGTGTGATACATTCAATATCCTTCTACATCAATCACCATCTGCTCCCCTTGGCCTGAAGCTGCACCGCACCTTCCCTGTTTGATTTCCTGACTAGCGAGCGCTACATTAACTCTCCGCTGTTCGTCTCTGCAGGCGACATCACCCAACGAAGCCTAATCCCAAACCTTGGGCATTTGCACCGGGAGACACATTATACTACACAACATTACAGCCCTTCACAGAGGCTCCTTGCAGCGCTGAGACTGGGGCGTATTGCTCCCGCTCTCCCAAATGGATTTCTAACTCAGTCATTTTAGCCAAATTGCCCTTCAGCCTTCTGCAAACATCTCTGAGACAGACACCATTTCCTCTCTGTTACTGATGGGGCTGTGTGTGTGTGTGTGTGTGTGTGTGTGTGTGTGTGTGTGTGTGTGTGTGTGTGTGTGTGTGTGTGTGTGTGTGTGTGTGTGTGTGTGTGTGTGTGTGTGTGTGTGTGTGTGTGTGTGTGTGTTGAAGATAAAGGATTGTCCCTGTAAAGGCTGTTGAATTTGCCTTAATAATCATCAAAAGAGAAGCTTATTTCCAAAGTATCATAAATGGCTGCAGAAAGAATATCAGTGTTTGCATCCAGAACAGACGCCCAGGATGGACTTTAGCCTAGCTTAGCACAAAGACTGGGAGCAGGGGGAAACTGCTAGCCTAGCTCCTTTTTATAATTTGAAAATAAACCTTTGAACATCACACATCTTCATAAATAGTGTTTTTTGCAAGGTTTGCAAACAAAATACACAGTTCAGTGTCCCGAGGACCTGCATTTGTATTGGACGATTCTGCAGCACACAGTTTACATACAGTACCAACAGGCATAACATCTAAAATAACAGCTGCAGCTACTTGGCACACTTTATTTTCCATGACCTACTTGATCCAGAAAATGAGTCCTGGTTCAAAACTATTAAGTTCATAAGCTTAAATGAAAGTCTAACTGGGCAAATGCAACTCTTATAATTGATGTGACTTAATCAGTTGGATTGTTTAACTAAAAAAGACGCATCACTCTGTTGAAGATGTTAGAACTGAAGTAACACTTTTACACCGGGTGTACAGTGGTGTTACAGAGTGGAGCTTCTTCCCTCACTAACAATCTTTGGAGTCCAGACACTGGCTGTAGAGAGCACTTCATTGAGATAACTTACTTATAACTTAAAGCATGGCTATTTCCCTACACTGTTTATGGTAGAATTTAGGACAAGAAAGGCAAGAAAATGTTCTGTGTGAACAGACAATCACGTTTTATCTTATCTTATCTTAAGTGCCCATATTATGCTCATTTTCAGGTTCATAATTGTATTTTGAGGTTGTACCAGAATAGGTTTACATGGTTTAATTTTCAAAAAACACCATATTTTTGTTATACTGCACATTGCTGCAGCTCCTCTTTTCACCCTGTGTCAGGTCTCTGTTTTAGCTACAGAGTGAGACCTCTCACTGCTGTACCATCTTTGTTGGGATTCGCACATGCTCAGTAGCTAGGTAAGAACACATCATCTAGCTAGCTGTTTCTCCAACTTCAGTAGTACAAGGCAGGATTAGCTGGGAAACTTCTTCTAAACGAGGGCACACTTCCAACTTTGCGTGGAATACCTGCAGAACAGGGACATGGAAGTAGTTCTTTTGGAGATTAGGGTGAACTAGTGTGTGTTGTAGCAGTGGTTTGCCATTGAGAATGAGGGGGCTAACCGCTAGCATGCTAGCGCTAGTATGGTTTACATAGAAAGCCGTGCAGATTTTGTCCAGCTCTCCATCAGTCAACGCAGTGTTTAGCTTTCAATTTCCACTCATGTTAACCCTTGTGTTGTCGTCCCATCGACTATGAACTTCTTGTCCTCCTGAGTCAAAATTAAAAAAAATTGAAAATAAACATCTGTAAAAATATTTCGACGCTTTAAAAAAAAAGTTTTTGTCACTTACATGGACCCATAACACCATCTTGTTACCACGAGTTTTACACTTATTGTTGGATTTCATGGTCAACAAACCTCATTTATATGAAATTATACCTAATTTTGGGGTTAAAAAAAGCAGAAATTAGGAATGATTTTTGACTAATGGTTAAGATCAGAGGATGTTGAGTGGATAATCACAGACTGGTATATGTTTTTTTCCAAATGTTATAACATTGAATAAAACACCCATAATTGAATGAAAGTAATCATTAAATATACCTGAAGAACTTATGGTATAATCCATGTTTATTTTTGGGCAATTTGGTTGAAAGAAAGCCATATATCCAGGGGCGTCGGACTGGGGGTCAAAAGGGGACTGAGTACCCAGGGCCCTCATGTGAAGAGGGCCCAAAAAGATGCTAGAATGAATAGCTGTGGATGCGGGGAGGGGCCCATAGAAAATGCCTTTCTACAGGGCCCAGGATTTTGTGCGACGCCCCTGCATATATTTAACCTGACTCCAGATGGATTGCTTCGCATTTGCTCGGCATATCCATCTGGGAACATCCCGTTGGAGAACTTTTGGGAAGGGGCGAAAATACTGGTTAGCTGATTGGATAAACCATCTGTCTATCACCACCTATGTTGGTGATGGACGGGCCAAATCAACCAATCAGATCAACGATATATCAAACTCTTGCCGAAACCAGTCGGGAAAAGAGCAAAAACATCTTTTCCTCCGAGAAAAGCCTCCAGTGCCGTTTTTTGCTCTTCTTTCAATGAAGGAATGCTTTCTAATTCGGATAAAACTTGCGCGATAGCTACGCTCATCTCATCCGTGGAAGCCGCCACGCTGTTTAGACTGAACAGTCGCTTCTCGTTGCGTCACACCTAAACCCGCCTCAAAACCAACGCTGATTGGTTGGTCGTTTGGTGAACGGTTCCAAATTTTCTCTGTCTCAAGATGCCAGACTGATCTGCGAGTGGAAAACTGGATCTTGCGAGATCAGGACGGTCTCACGAGGCTAGCATATATCTGTATTAAAAATAACTTTTAAACACATAAGTCAAATCAAAGAAATGAAATAGCTTGGCAGTGCTAGGTTGGCTGTTGGTCAAGGGATAAAGGTCCAAAGATGTTCTATGGTTTAAAATGGATGTGCTTAAAGATAGTCTTCAAAGCCAAATTGTGATTAAAGAAGGGTTCAGCCATTTGGTTACCAGTCGGGCTAAATACAGGGCCATGGTTATAGTCAGGTTAGGGTTAAACTAGGACTGTACCAACAGGTTACATGCTTTTTTCCCTAACATATCAGAGGGACAGACATTCTTTTTGTGTGGAGGAATTGTAGGGCAGAGAGAACAGTGTAACACTACCTGTCTACTGGGCAGACAGAAACTGATATTGATCTACTCATATCACTCTGGGTAAGACAGCAAACAAACAGGGTTTCCCCAAATGGGGTGTAACTTTAAACCTCTGAGGATTTTAAGCCAACACCAAGCATTGGACACAGCCACAACACAACATCCGTCTGTCTTACAGGAAAAGTTATCTGACAAAATAAACCAACAAACTATGTTGGAAATCAGGTTTGCGAGGCTGTGAGACTTATTGAAATTGCTAAATGATTTCCAAAATCCGTCAGAGGGGAGGTGGAAACAATGAGCCTGTAATGGGTAATATCTAGATCCAATAGCTCTTGCCGTAGCTAAGGGACATGCAAATCCATCTGTCCTCCTTTCACTCAGACGCATACAGTATTCTTCACCCTCTCACACAGCCAACAGTGTAATCACACTTAAAAATGTAGGAGATAGAGAGATAGAGAGAGAGAGAGAGAGAGAGAGAGAGAGAGCGCTAGCGGCAGTAAACAGTCGTTAGTGCTGCTTAATAGCTATAAGGCTGCAAACACCCAAGCATCTGATGGAGCTATTTGCATGCATTCACTTGTATATGCAAATACACATACTCTGCTTCCTGCTTTATGATGAATCATGCACAAGTTGAAGGAGCTGATGGGATTACATTTCACTGAATTGTACGTCGTACAATATCATGTGACAATTACAAATTGATTGATTGAATTGATTGACATAGGCTAAGCTAAGCTGCTCTGTTTCTACTTCCAGTTGGGATTTTCTGATCAGCTGTGTTTCATTGCGGCTCCTTTGTGGGCTTACTTACCTTACCTTATAACTATTCCTGTTACTGTACCTATGACTGTCTCCCCCAATCTTACTGACGTAAAACAAGATTAAAACAGTGTTTTTTATAGCAAGTGGTCATTTATTAATATGCCTGAAAATAGGCTGTTCCTAGACTTATTATTTCATCCCGCACATAGAAATCACACAGTTTACACAAGTAAAACTTATTTTTTGTCTTTCCCAGCTATTATATAAGTATATCTTGATTTATAAATTTCTCAGAATCACGGTATTGCCAACCTGTTTTTCTTACACTGAAAACCTGTTGGTCCTCTTTCTGCACACCATAATCATTTCAAATGAAACCAGGTGATTACAATTATTTAGAATTTAATGATTTCTTAGTCCCACTTAATTGCAGCTTGGTTGCTCCCGTGTTGCTTCCGTTACTGTTTCGCCGCAATATCTATTTAAAGTCTTTCTTTTGTAAATGTAAGCTAACATTTATGATGACCTATCAGACCGAGACTGTAGCAACACAACCATATGCTGTATAGTATTGTATTGACCTGAGAATGTTTTATTGCTTATGGATTTGACTTTTCATTTGTAAGAGGAAGATTATGTTCAATCTTCCTTTAAACGTGGCAGTCAGTGCGTTTACATGCACAGCAGTAACCGGGGAATAGTTAGTGAATAACTGGGTTACTTTGCTGCCGATGGCCTGCTGTGCTGTTTTGTTGTATGGTATCATAGCAACGACTCACAGCGCTCACAGATTATTTCCAGTTCAAAAACCACTCCAGCTGATTGGGGAGGGGCAGTTGGAGCATGCCCAGACACTTAACCCGATCATACCCCGTTTAAGGTGTATACATGAAGGAATACCCCGGTTACTGAAGGAGTTCTCTAGCTCTGTTAACTCTGTTTACATGGCGGTTGAGAAATCGGGGTTATGCCTTAACCCGAATATAATCCTTTTTTTTAAGTGCATGTAAACACTGCAAGTGCATGAGTCTCGCTTCAAAGTAATTGTTCTACATTCAAGTGTAAGAACAGTAGAACTGAACAGCAGCAGTATTTTGAATGTATGCAGCTGCCAAAGTCACACACTCCTTCTCAACACATCCATTCTTTCCTATTGCAGAGCTGATCAGTGTAACAGTGTTCGGCAGCCAACACTCGTATGTACAGCAGCTCACATTTCAGAGCCTTCCATCAGCACATGAATATAAGGGAGCAGGGAACTTTTCACGTCCGAATAAGTCCAGATATATTCACTGTGATAGATTACTCAAGCAAGATCTCATTGACTAAAGAAACTCCGGAAACATTTGGATACAAATCATCATTCTGCTTTAGTGAATACTGTATTCAGATTGGGAACATCCCCAGCAGGAGAAACCTGAGCCAGCTGCCTTGGCCTGTTTCACGGCAGGAGGTTGGACGGCTCTCTGCCAGATGGGAGGTCCTGCTACAGTTCAAGCCCTGCGTGGCCTCATTTTTTGTGTGACCCACTTCATCTCTCCCTACATCCCTCATTCCTGCTCCCACACCCAAACCCATGGGATCAGCCATACTGATGCTGGGAGGATGCACAGGGCCAGATGGGGGCTGGAGGCTTTAGAAGGGAGGGACCACCCTGTATTCACAACACCAGCTGTCTGTTATTTTACCTCTATCAATATCCTCACAGGAACTGTGTGTGTGTGTGTGTGTGTGTGTGTGTGTGTGTTGTGAAAGGGGTAATTGCCTCCATTAAGAGAATAAAGCACGCCTATCACTTTCAAAATGGTGCTGCCAACCTGCTGAGGTGTCATGTATGCAGGAGTGTGAATAAAACATAAGCAGTGATGGCAAAATATTGAAGGGTCAGTTCAGGTCCTATACCATTTTTTGCTTCCCGATACCGATTCCGATACCTGAACTTGCGTATCGGCCGATACCGAGTACTGATCTGACACCAGTGTGTCAGTTATTTTTTTTATAAACAGCTATCCCTGTATGGATGTGATATGATTGCTATCATTGTTGTCAGCCTGGCTCAGGTTAAACTCTTTGTGAAACATACACATAAACGAACAATAAATGCATCTTTATTTCATTAACTAGTTTGACAGTCAGTTATAACGGAAAAAGAACATAAATAAACTACTTTAAAGTACATTTTCTTCGGGGCTAAATTACGTGGTATCGGATCGGTGCATAAACTCCAGTACTTACCGATACCGATAAGCATTGCATATGCATTTTAGGCAGTAACGGAGGCTTTTCAGATACTGGTATCGGGATCAGAACATCTCTAGTTCAAACCTTTTCGGCTTGTGAGCCTTTAAAGCTGTGTTGTCTCAATTCAATTCATTTCAATTTTATTTATAGAATAATTCATAACAGGAGTTATCTCAAGACACTTTACAGATAGAGTAGGTCTAGACCGGCGAGGAAAAATTCCCTTTTAGGGAGAAACTTCGGCCAGACCCAGGCTCTTGGTAGGAGGTGTCTGACGGTGCCGGTTGGGGATGTGATGAACAGTGGCAATAATAGTCACAAAGATAATGGAACAGTGACTAAAAAATGGTAGTCATAGTAGTTCATGTCATAGCAGGGCACTGCAGGGCGTTACGGGACGTAGCAGGGCACAGCAGAGCATAGCAGGGCGTAGCAGGACGTAGCAGGGTCTCGCGGACGGTATCATTCAAGTAGGTAGGTAAAAGGTAAAACTACTCTGAATTTTGCTTATAAAAACAAAGAGTAGAGAAAAGTCAGAAACAATACACGTTTTTTCTGTTGCACCAATATGTTTTTCTTATCTTTGGAACCATCTTGACACCCCTCGTATTAATCTTATGAGCCCTTGGGGGCCCTTGTCCTCAGAATGGAAACCACTGCAGTGGTATCTAGCCATCCACATACAGTGTTTGTGTTTTTTGTCTCAAAGTTATGCCTCCACTCTAAATGGAGGTGAGTTGAATTTAGCTGGTCTTGCTTAAAGCATTGAAAAAAAGACATTTTTTACAATTGAACAGCAAGATTTACAGAATCAGGCAATGCCCAATGTATGGTACAATGTATGATACCTCAAATAAAACCCAAACTATCTGAGATGCCACTAGGAGAGATTTTTAATCTTTGTAATTTGGGTAATCCGCCTCTTTAACACAGGTGATACAAATGATACAATGGTATCATTTATAGAACTATTTATCATATAGCAAGTGTGTGTGTGTATGTGTGTGTGTGTGTGTGTGTGTGTGTGTGTGTGTGTTGTCATTCTGTCTCTCTGTCTTTCTCATTCAGTCATATCAGTCCTATCTACAAAGACTGTGAAACACCATCACCCTCTCTCTCGTTAAACTCAGTCATTAAAGTTGGCTTGAGGAGTTTCTTGTGTTCTCATCCGTGGCGTCGTTTGAAATGAATTGAAGTTAGATGAGTCCATCACAGTATGGACCTGTCAACGTTTAGCTGGCCTAATTCTGCCTGACATGGGGCTGTCAGACCTACGTCTTCAGTAATAATCAATTAAAGAGAAGAAAACATGGTGTTTCCTCCTGTGACGCTCAGTGGGATTTCATCAGACCTCGGTCTGTCTGAGCAACTGCTTTCCCTGCACCAATCCAAAGCTTTTGAACACACCTTCACCACGGGCGGTGAGGCCCGTTGCAGTGGTTCTGTTTGTATGTGTTACAGGGGTTCTGTTTGTATTTGTTACAGGGGTTCTGTTTGTATGTGTTACAGGGATTCTGGATTCTGTCTGATCAACATTTCGGGATAGGAGAAAAGCGTGCTCTGGTTTATAGGCACTTCTTTCCAGTCCACATTTCAAATTTTTTTTGGAAATAATGGACGTCATGTCCTCCGGGCCAAAGAGGAAAAGGACCATCCAGAACATCTTCTTTTAGGGACGTCCCTGCTTATTTCAGCAAGACAATGCCAAGCCGCATTCACCCTTCACCCTGTACACCTCGGACTTCTGTTACAACTCGGAGCTGTGTCACATACAGAAGTACGCCGATGACACAGCCATCGTTGGGTGTATCAGGGGTGACAGAGAGGAGGAGTATCGGAGTCTGATGGGGGATTTTGCTCTCTGGTGTCACACTAACTGCCTACAGCTCAACACCTCTAAGACGAAGGAGCTGGTCATTGACTTTGGGAGGTCCAGACCAAGACCGCGACCAGTTCTGCTAAAGGGAGCTGAGGTGGAGGCTGTGCAATCATACAAATACCTCGGGCTGTGGCTGGATAATAAACTGGACTGGACAACACACACCAGCCACCTGTACAGAAAGACACAAAGCAGGTTGTACTTCCTGAGGAGACTGTTCATTCACTTTCAATATCTGCAGCAAACTGCTGTTGATGTTTTACCAGTCTGTGGTTACCAGCGTCCTCTTCTACACTGTGGTGTGCTGGGGGGGCAGCATATCCAAGAAGGACACCTCCAGATTGGATAAACTGATCAGGCGGGCCGGCTCTGTGGTCGGCATGAAGCTGGACTCACTGGTGACGGTGGCAGAGAGGAGGACACTGGACAAACTGCTGGACATTACTGACAATGCCAGCCACCCCCTGCACACCGTCATCAAGTGTAGGACCAACAGACTCAAGAACTCCTTTGTCCCTCATGCCATCATACTCTACAACTCCTCACTCGGGGGGAGGAGGAAATAGGGTAGAGAACAGAACAGAACAGGAAGGAAGGGAAGGAGTGGTAGCCACTCACTCATTCACTGTGCAATAAATTAATAATCTACTTGCATACATACCTGGACACTCTAACTGCTCTTAACTGCTAATTTATGCTAAATGTCATTTATTTATTAACTGTATAATAACACAATACCATACACAGTCCTATATATCTATATATTTATCTTTATTTATCTGTAGCTTATTGTTGTTTACTTTTTGTAAAAAAATATTTAGCTAAAGGTTTATTGTTATTGTTATTCTTATACTGTATTTTTTCTATACTGTATTTTTTTACCACTTTATTTAAAAGAGTGTTTTGTAAGCTGCTAAAATCTGCTGCTGGATATCTAATTTCCTTGTGGCAGTCATCCCAAAAGGATCAATAAAGAGAAGCCTAAGTCTAAGTCTATTATCATGTGTTACAACAGCGTGGCTTCGTAGTAAAAAAGTGTGGGTACTAGACTGGCCTGCAGTCCAGATAGCATATATATATATAGTATAGGTACTAGACTGGCCTGCAGTCCAGATAGTATATATATATATAGTATAGGTACTAGACTGGCCTGCCTGCAGTCCAGATAGCATATATATATAGTATAGGTACTAGACTGGCCTGCAGTCCAGATAGCATATATATATAGTATAGGTACTAGACTGGCCTGCCTGCAGTCCAGATAGTATATATATAGTATAGGTACTAGACTGGCCTGCCTGCACTCCAGATAGTATATATATATAGTATAGGTACTAGACTGGCCTGCCTGCAGTCCAAATAGTGTGTATATATATAGTATAGGTACTAGACTGGCCTGCCTGCACTCCAGATAGTATATATATAGTATAGGTACTAGACTGGCCTGCCTGCACTCCAGATAGTGTGTATATATATAGTATAGGTACTAGACTGGCCTGCCTGCAGTCCAGATAGTATATATATATAGTATAGGTACTAGACTGGCCTGCCTGCAGTCCAGATAGTATATATATAGTATAGGTACTAGACTGGCCTGCCTGCAGTCCAGATAGTATATATATATAGTATAGGTACTAAACTGGCCTGCCTGCAGTCCAGATAGTATATATATAGTATAGGTACTAGACTGGCCTGCCTGCAGTCCAGATAGTGTGTATATATATAGTATAGGTACTAGACTGGCCTGCCTGCAGTCCAGATAGTATATATATAGTATAGGTACTAGACTGGCCTGCCTGCAGTCCAGATAGTATATATATAGTATAGGTACTAGACTGGCCTGCCTGCAGTCCAGATAGTATATATATATATATATATATAGTATAGGTACTAGACTGGCCTGCCTGCAGTCCAGATAGTATATATATAGTATAGGTACTAGACTGGCCTGCCTGCAGTCCAGACCTGTCTCCCATTGAAAACGTGTGGCGCATTATGAAGCACAAAATCCGACAACGGAGACCCCGGACTGTTGACCAACTGAAGTCGGACATCAAGCAAGAACGGGAAAGAATTTCACCTTCAAAGCTTCAACAGTTAGTGTCCTCAGTTCCTAAACTCTTAGTGAGTGTTGTTAAAAGGAAAGGTGATGTAACACAGTGGTAAACTTGTCCCTGTCCCAGCTTTTTGGAACGTGTTGCAGGCATCAAATTCAAAATGAGTGAATATTTACAAAACAACTATAAAATGTATTAGTTTGAAGATTAAATATTGTGTCCTTGTAGTGTATTCAATTGAATATACAGTAGGTTGAAAAGGATTTGCAAATCATTGTATTCTGTTTTCATTTACAACGTCCCAACTTCATTGGAATTGGGGTTTGTGAATCAGTTTAATGATGTGATGGCGTGATGTCCACACAATCAGCGGAGTGATCCGGTGGTTCCGGGCTGAAGATCCCTCCAGTTAACAAGCTGAACCAGTGCACTACAGTTCTGAAATGACAGGTGCTCCGCTAGGCGATGATGTCATCGCTGATCAAACCGTCAGGTTGATTTTCAGTTTGTGCGGCAGCCCCTCCCCCCATAACAAAGGACAAGCCACACATCTGTAGGGGGTCCTAAATCTCTTCCTAGGCTTTGGTAAAGGAGAGTAACCATGGATTGATTGCAGCCTTGCTGTTCTCCCCACTCCCCCTCCCCTACCCCTCCTCCCGATCCTGACAATGGCCCAGTTTCCACCTGGTATTAAAATCCGATCTGAGTGATCACTTACAAGTGGACAGCTCTACTACGCGCGTTCCCACCTGGCAGTAAAATGTGTCTCCACGTGTCATGAGTGAGCGTGTGTGTTCATGCGTGCGTGTGTAAATTTCACTAAAATGTTAAAGTTGTTACGCTCACATAAATCATATGTTAACATATGTGATGACTGGTAAAAAGGTGCTGCCTGTCGTAACTCAGTCAGACCTGAACACACGGTGTGACTTTGAAAAAAAAACCCTGGTCTGGAAGGACCAATGGACCAACCAAGTGACCAGCCGTATGAATTATTACTCTCGTCTGCCAGGAGCAACAAAAAAAAAAGTAGCTTTGTTATGTCGGGGTGGATTGAAGCAAGCCAAGAAAGCTGCTGTTCACATCCTGTTTCCTAGCAACAGTCAACGTTAGCTTCTTCAAACCCTGACCACGATCTCTCCCACAACCTAACAATGTGTTTCCTTTAACACAACACCACTACAGTGTGGGTCAGTCTTTGACGCTGTGTATCAGGGATTAGGGAAGACAAGAGAGAGCCAGGAGATCTGATGATAGTGAATGCAGCTGCTTGTAGCATGGGCTTACATTTAATTTAACATTGTGGGGGTGGGGGAGGGGGGGGGTGGGGGCAATAAATAAAATTTGTAAAATGTCTAACGTTAGTTGTGGAACTCCAGTAAATAGGATGGCAAGGCAGTTTTATTCACTTCAAACATCGGATGAAGCGATTCTTTTCTCTAATGCAGATGATGCTGAGGCATTGATAAATGAGTCTCCGTTTTGGTGCACTGAAAAATGACCTTTTGTCCGTTTTTCTTTCCTCTGTCATTGTCTCTGGCTAACAACACAAAGTGATTGGCGTTTAAATATGAGTTAGGTTCATAGGTTCACCACACGAACAAGCTATCACGTGGCATGTTATGATCACTAACATAGCGGACTCATGGAAAAATACACCGCTTATGCTGCTCGCTTATCTGCGGAGGAGACCTCATTGCAGAGCGATTTGCCAACAGAACAGTGGCAGTACCTCAGCAGAATTCACTGGGATTAATAGAATGAATCTACAGTGTGACAGTTGCAGCCACAGAAAGCTGGAGGAGCTCTAACAGGAAAATGTTGCAGAGTTAAGCTTTAAAGTTCAGTCAATTATTCTCCAGGAGAAGCTGAAATTCGTCAGTGTTTTGGTTCAATTTGATGCGTGGTCTTTGAGGAGCTGCAAGGTTGTGACAGATTTCTTTTGAACCTTTTGTTAGGTTAGGGTAGGGACCCAGCACGCGCATCAAGTGCTGAGGGGGCACCAAAAATAGTCTTCATATAGTCATAATAATTATAATGCTGATATTATTTCAGTAAAGAAATATTAGGCACTTTTTAGGCATGTATATCACAAAACAGGCAGAACAAGAGATATCTTTAATTGCTCAAGAAAGTAACGATGATACCCCCCCCCCCCCCCCACACACACACACACACACACACACACACACACACACACACACTCCCCGTGGGTGCCCTTCCCTATCTCAGTGGTCTGTTGGATTGCGCCTGACGAAGTTTGACAGTAGGCTAAATCAACTGTTTTGGAAATGTCCTCGAAAAGACAGCAGTAGTCAGGAGCAGAGAAAAGAAAGAAGAAGAAACTGCGAGATGATGCCCGTGCATGACTTGCAGGTAAGTCCATGTTTAATAATTCTTAAATACGGGAAATGTGCTGCTAATGTAATGGTTAGCCTATGCATACACCTCGAACTAGCTGACGTTATTGCTAACGTTAGCAAACTCAAATATGTTCTAACTTAGGTGCAAGCTAAATTGAGATTTTACTGTTAAACATTATCGATGCATTTTACATGTAACTGACGCCAGCTAGCTGTTACTTTACTTTAGATATTGAGCAGTAGTTTATGGTTTATTTCAACCCGGCCTCACGGCAGTTTGTGTTATAATGATGTTATTTTGATCTATTGATTCGTGTACAGGGAAACGATTTTCTTCTTTATTTCGTGCTGGTCACCACGAAATTGGAACGTTACTATTTCACGAACTGCCATGACACTGGGGGGAGATGGTGACAACACGATCCGCGGCCTCTGGGGGACACAACAACGGGGAAATTAAACGCTGCACGCCGGCGACAACTGCCATGACACGGGGCTGCTCTGGGGGATGCAACAACGGGGACGCCACACGCGGTAGACGGTGACAACAACGACCGCCGGGACACGATCCGCGTACAATCCGCGTACGCCAGCGACAACAACGCCGACAACAACGGGACGCGCTACAAAAACGGGACGGTTGTGGTTAGGAAAAGAAAGACGGGGAAAGGTTGTGGTTAGGAGAAGAAGAACGCGGAAAGGAACTACCACACGCGGGACGCGATCCCCGGTCTCCGGGGTGAAAGTCCTGTGTTGTTTGACCCATTCAGCACCCTAACCTACCTCCTTACACGGATTTTCGTAACAGTTAGCAGTCAGCGCACAAGGTAGGCTAACAATTCCTCTTGCTTCAGACCATTTATTGTCGTGTAGCGTGCGATTAATAGTCTTTAGCCAGGCATTTAGCAAAGTTTACCTAACATAAGGTGTTTCTCAGTGTCAAGGAAGGATCCTTCGAAGCCAGAATTTCGAGGATGCTACGTCATCAACGTCCGTCAAAGGATTGTTCCAATGTCAAGGATCCTCTGAATTCCACCAAGGACAGTGTCATTTGAGAACGCATATTTTGCCGTTTGCAATGCATAACAAACCCACGACCATCTTTAGGATTGTCATTCAGCAGAATTCAGCAGAATGTAGGCTACAGTCTCTCGCACAAATTAGGTGAGCTGTCGGATGTGTATTGTGGGACAGAAAATGGCTCTTGATAATGTGAAGTCTGAAGAACTCAGACATTTAGTGTTACTGCTACAGCTAGCTTAGCTACATCTGAATGTGACAGAAGCTACATGACAAAGGCATGGACGCCACATGCCGGTGAAATAGAAAAACTTTTTGTAGTAGACAAAATGCTCCCGTAACCATATTTAAGTTGTATTCAATTAAATGGTAAAATAATGTTTAAGATTCAGAAATGTAGTCTTGCGTAAGGTGTATCATTTTGCTTTTATTCCTGTAGGTAAGATATAAATATAAAATGTCATTCTGAATGATATAAAGCAAACATTGTTGAATTGTGTGCAATATTGCAACTCATTCTTTTATATTATATTAGATTAGATTTATCAAATAGTTGATGAATAAGTAATAAACGGGGAGAGCTCCTTGGCTGCATGCTTTCAGTTTTAAAAGTTTATGATTTATTATTCATAAAGGAATTATGCTTAGGGCACCAGAATGGCTAGCACCGGCACTGTAGGGACGTTTGTCCAGTCCTTCGCTGTGGCTGTCAGCAAGTTCCTTTACAGAGTCTGCAGCGACTCAGTGTCGCTGTCAACACAGTAGCTGTTACTTTAATTTGAGCACTTTATTTATTTCAACTCAATGGAAGTTGACAGCAAGGCCTGCTGCTGTTTTGGAAACAAATTACTCAATGAGCACAGCATGTTTCCGAAACGTTGGAGGAGCGGAGAGTTAACAGAAGGCAAATCTCCCCGCTGCTGCATATCTGACAGAAAGGATTTACTCTGACTTTATGCCCACATAACCTAACATAATTCTTGTGCAGACTGTGATAATAGTTGTCTGACGATCTACACAGTCAACGGATCACAAGTCAAAGATGGTTCTGGAAGCAGCTTTTAGCCAGCCAGCTGCTGTATGCCACAGGAGGAGAAACCCGCCCTCAGTCCCTTCGCTTTTCCCTGCTTTTACGCAATTTGGGCCTTTTAATATGAAATGTCAGCGGTAGCCCGCAGGTGTGGCTAACCTTGATTTTCTGGGACCAATGAAACAGATACAAATGTCCAGAAAGCCAAAAAAGCATTTCCTATTATTGACACAGGCAAGACCTTTGTTGTTTTAGGTGAATAACATGCAAGAACATTTTGGACTTGACTTTGACTCAGATATAAAACCGGTTTTAAGACCCTTTTACATAGTTTATAAAAGAAAGAAAGAAAGATAAGACCTACAGATACGTTTATCAGTAGGGATGTCCCGATCACAGTATCGCAGGGGTCATCAACTACATTTTTCCAAGGGCCCGAGTTTTTCTAAGCCGGGGGCCAGACTTTCAAATAAAAAAAATAAAATGTATTTATACCTAATACGCCTACTCTTGTTCGATATTTTCACTTGCGTACTGAATTAATGCTATTTTTTTTTTTTACTTGTATAAGTGTGAGCAAACTCCTAAAAAACATGGAAACTCCATAATGATAATTGGCTCTTTAACTAGAAAATGATCTCAGACTAGGAGGCAGTTCACTGAGGATTGATGGTCTGTGGTTATGGAAACGTAGTTGTGGTGGAAAACGCTTGCAGAAAGAAAGGCCTGTTGTCAGGTAAAAATGTCACTGTCAAAGAGGCTGAACCAAAAAGTTGATGTGGAAAACCTCAGCTTTAATGATGAATGGACTGATAAGCATTCCAGGCATTTGTCCTGTATGCCTCATTTGCAATGAAACGATGCTGTTGTAAAATAATACAACCAGCATTATCATCAAGAATGAAGAACGCGAACATAACGATGTATATATTTTGGTCTAATTATACATCCATCCTCTTTGTATCGTTCCCAGTCAGGTGGAGCGTGTCGGCTCAACTGTGTGTGTGGAGCGCGGTCATCGCTGTACAGAATCCCGGCATGTGAATAGAGATGTAAATACAGGGGGCTGGGTGTAATGTTACCTGCTCTAATTGCTTGAAATGCTAAATACCAGAACGCATTTTTTCCTCTTCACATTTTCTGAATTCATGATTATTCTGCGGCCCGGACTGAAAGCTTTGGCGTGCCGGATGTGGCCCGCGGGCCGCCAGTTGACGATAGCTGCAGTGTGGGATCAGAGTTGATTTTGGCATTTTTTAACTGTTAGCATATTCCACCAAAACAAGTTCCTTCCCGAGTTTTTTTTGCAGAGGCACAGTTGCTCCATCATCGATCGTCGGGAGAATTAACGATCGACTATCGATTAATCATTCATATTTTTATGTTAAAATTCATTATTTATTGAACTTTTTATAAATTAAAAATGCAATGAAAATACAAAAATACAGCGTGTCTTTCTTCGGTGAGATCTTTATTACAAGAAGAGCAACTTAAGTTAAACTGGACGTTAAACTAAACTAAAGATATATGTGCTTCAGTGCTCTAAAGCTAAACCTAAATCTAAACCTGCAGCTGCGAGCCGGCGTTCTTAAACAGAGACCCTCGTTTGTTCCCAAATAATAAATACATTAAAAAAAGAATCATGTTAAACAATAACTTAACCAAAAACATAATAATACTTAGATCTGACAGGTTTCGTCAAAATGTAACTCAAAACTATTCAAGGCACGGAGTCGAGAAAGAGGGTGAGAGAGATTAGCCTAAACAATGAATTAGGCTGCTTAACAAAGCCTCATAAAACATAACTAGTAACTCACATACAACTTCTGCACCAGTCTACTGATTTTTGTTGAGAAAGATAAGCATGTTGACATGATCTGGGGTCAGACGCTCTGAGGGGACTGACGTTGCCGGGATGCACAGGTACCTCCGCGCTAACTTGGCCAGCCCGGGGAACCTTATTCCGTTCACTTTCCACCAGTCTGTGGGGGTGCAATCCAGAGGTGGGGGAGTCTCCCTCAGAAAGTTCTGAAGTTCTGCTTCGATGCCAGCCTTGCATTGAGGTATAGTGCTCCCCAAGGAGTTGTGCCATAGCAGCGGACTGGGAGGCCGCCACTCCAGTGTTTGCGCTCCCCTCGTCCATGTCAGACAACGCAGCCTCGTCTCCCTGAGCCTGTGGGATAGCCGCCCTACCGGTCTCCACCGCCTCTCCCAGTTCAACCAGTTTCGCATTAGCAGCCAGTCTCTGTGTTGGTGTAAGAAAGTGCAGGTGTTTGTGACGAGGGCCCAGCATTGATGAGATCATGTGGGCGAATGACACAAACTCATCACCAGACTCAACCTGTATAAATAAATATATGATGGGGGAGTCAATAATCAGAAAAAATGCTGTATCTAAATAGGTAACACAATGCAGATAACAGTCAAGTATGCATGTAATTGGGTATATCATGTAAACTAAAATTAAAAAAAAGTTTAGCTTACATTCATTCGCTTGATGAGGGAGGAACGCGCATGAGGTGGATGATGATGAGGCCGAAGGTGACGGGATAAGTGTTGGAGATGGAGACGTCTTTCTCTGCAGACATAACCGTGGTGGCACATTTAAGTGCTGACAGCACAGGCTGTGTGTCCTCCATCCGCTGCCAGTACTCATCCTTCAACTCCAGGATCCTGGCATCTTGAAGCTTGGTCACGGTTCGGTCCGACAGCACAGCAACAACGGCCCACCGCTGCTCCACCAGGCGATCAAACATCTCGCACACGGAGTTCCGCCGTGTTTTACACGACTGGATAAGCCGGTGAGTTGCGAGGCCCATTTGCTCCCGTTTCTTTTGCAGCGCTTTGGTTGCTGCAGTGCTGTGGTTAAAGTGGCTAACGAGTTTACTAGCCGCAGATATTACCCGATACAGATACAGTGCAAATCCGTCATTTATGGCCAACTGGAGGGTGTGTGCAAAGCAGGCAACGGAAATCCAGAGCACTCTGGTGGGACTGTTGGCAGCAACAATATTGGCCGCGTTGTCGTGAACGCATGCTATAACTCGGTCTTTATGTCCCCACTGCTCTACAGCTCCATTCATTTTCTCAGCGAGGTGGTCAGCTGTATGCCGGCCTGGCAGGCTTTCTTTGAGCAGGACCGCTGAGTTCATTGGCCAGTCATCACTGATGTAGTGGCAGGTGATGGTGATGTAGCTCTCAGCTGTTAAGGCGGTCCAGCAGTCTGTAGTTAGAGCAACTCTGTCAGCGGTGCTCCTGCTTCCTTTCTTCGTAGTGAGTTTCTACCAGTCTGGTGATGGTACGTCGTGACGGAATGTGATATGCTGGTTCCATTAAATTTATAAGTTGTGGAAAACCTTTGCCCTCAACAATACTTAAAGGCAGCATATCCATCTCAATGAACTTGCAGATCCCTTGGGTAATTTTTTCTGCTCGTTGTGCATCGCAGCTCCTCCGTGCTAAGGCCGACACGATGCTAGGTTGAGACTGAGAGCAGGATGCACCGCCACCGACATTAACCAGGGTCGGATGTACTTTGTTTAAGTGGTACATCATTTGAGTCGTGGCCGTGCTGTACTTATACACGGCATCGCCGTGTTTGCAGTGAACTAAGTCATTTTTTAAATCAAAATGGTCCCACGCCACACTTCGCCGTGACCTCAGAAACTTGCAGGTAACTGAGTAGCCTATGGCGCCGCCCTGTGGTAAAATGTTTAATTGCTGCCACACAGTGAAATTCATTTCATTGCTTCAAGACTCACACTACGTTACGCAACCTGCATTAGTTATCGATAACAAAGTAACGTGATCGACGAAATTCTTAATGATCAATTATCGATCGTCGATTAATCATGCCCATCCCTAGTTAAAGAAATGTCAATAAACCAGAGCATGTTTTCCTCCCATCCTGGAATGCTGTGTGGACTAGCCAGACCCTCCTTTGCAGTGCTGTGGAGGAAGGTCTGGCAAAAAAAGACTTTATTATATCCAACCCCACATACTACATTAAAGTTAAGTTAAAAAAGTAAAAAAAAAAAAAAATAGTGTCTAAGCATGCCAGTGCGAGCCACATAAGTCAAGTCTCTGTATATGTAAGCTTGATTTGCGCCCATGTCTCTGGCCAGTCTCCTGGATGTGTGCCATGCCGTGTCTGCACACTGGGAGACAGCTGTAGCCAAGATACCACAGCTCTGAGCGGTGTGCTAACCCAGAACCACAGCACAGAGCTGACCCACATGCATCATGCCTACGGGTCGTTTTACACGCTGCACTCTGATAATGTCGAGCTTAGACGCTGCCTTCACACAGCGCTGGCTCTAGTCGGACTGCCTGTGTCCATGGAGACACAGCTGTTCACTCTGTGGTTAGGGTTTAGTCTGCCTCTTCCATGTCACATGACCACTAGTCTCGCATTGCCAGACCCTCCTCCACAGCGCTGCGGAGGAAGGTCTGGCTAGTCCACACAGCATTCTGGAATGGGAGAGAAACATGCTAAAAGTTCTTCAATGTTTATGGCGAGTTGCAACCATAAAATGACCAAAAACGAAATCGCAATGCATTATTTTTTCGGCAAATATCGTTTCCATTAGCGTTAATCGCATAAGCCATTTACCGATTGGTATTCATAAAAAAAATGCAATCAAATTTTTTCCATAACGCATTTTTCATTCGATATTACTTAATTTGCATAAAAACGCATGGATGAAAACAATACTGCTCAACATTACCACCGTTGATTAAGAGAAGTTGTTAAAAGCTCAGGAGGACATACTGTAGTGCTGTGATGAGGCTCAGTTATGACAGAAATATCACACACAGGATTAACAGCACATGTGGAAGTCGCCCCCACAGCTTGCCTACTTGATGTCCCTGCATGCTGTCCTGTAAATCTGCATTGGCAGAGCACAGCAGTATGAAACAGTGGAGTGATGGGGGATAATCTAAACCACAGAGAGAGGGTTATTTCACATATTGATGGAAATGATTTTCGGGCCTGACTGGCCAAGTCCAATTACAGTGCCTTTCAGAGCGGGGGGAATTGGAAGCAAAAGTGAATAGGTCAGCGGGAAGGTTCTGTTTCTAAGATAAGGCCCGCTCGGTGTCATTGGCTCTGGTTTGATTGGATTCATCCTCTGTTGATGTTTTTTTTCTCGCTTATTTCCCTCTCTTGTATTGTCCCTGCCTTGATTTAATGTGGAATCAGTTGGAAGTATGAAATTTGCACATCACATTTGAATGATGATGACAGCATTCCCTTCACATACTGCAGGCTGCCTCTCCCCTCGGCTCCTTTCTCTAACTCTTGCTCCCTGTGTGTTCTCTGTCTCTCTTCCTATTCGACTTGTTAAATGAGTGATGGATCTGGACCAGCCTCGAGTCTAAGCCTGGCACTAATATAAGCCCTGTAATCCCAGCATGCACTGCTCCAAATGCAGGAGGAGGAGGAGCAGATCCTGGAGGCAGCTGGCAGATTTTGACACATAGCCACAATCACAGCCCTGACGGTGGTTTGAACATTTGAGTAAGCATATGTGCACAAACTCCTCGTTGCCAACATGACTCTGTGTCCTTTGTAGCCTGAAGCTATCTGCGTGTAATTACAGTGATAACGCTCATGTATGAACATTTTATCACAGTTTTCTTAGATGTGCTACTATTTTTCTAATAGTGTGATCAGCTAAGTCAGACTGAGGGGGACGTGATCTAGTTTAAATATGGGGCCAAACCTTAACCTGACAGTCGTGTCAGCGCAAAAAAAATAGCTACGGACAAATTATGCCGTCCTGCTGTTCGTGGCATCGGATTCGGAAATGAATGTTAGATAAGATAAGATAAGATAAGATATACTTTATTGTCCCCGAAGGGAAATTTGTTTTGGACTCTGTCCTTTTCCGCAGCTTTACAAAGACAACACAAAATACAGAAAATAAGCATCTCTCAACACGCACTCTCATGCAACACAAAATATGCTTTCATATACATTAGACAGGTACCTATATAGTAAGCACATTAAGTCCTCCTTTGATTGGCAGTTTCTAATTGAACATAATGACACGGTGCACTGACATAATGCACAACCCAAATAGCCTACCTGTTGCACAACTAACATATTGCACAACCCAAATAGCCAAGGTATTGCACAAAATGACATAATGCACAACCCAAATAGCCAACATATTGCACAAATGTTGTATTGTATTGTTCCATTTGCAGGACTTTCTGACAGTTTATTAGGTAAAGCTTTCTATTTCTCACTGATTGAGTTCATGGAGGTGCTGGAAATCTTACTTGGCCCTTGTGGTTAAATGTTATTCTAAGTAGAGACGTGGCTGTGTCCAAAATCACTCCCTATTTACCATATCGTGCACTACATAGACTGTCTGCCATTTCATTTGTCTGAATTCTAAGTGTGAAGTTTATAAATGAAAAACAGAGGGTCAGGGTTATTTTGTCAGACTTGTGCCCACTAATTATACACATGAAGATCAGTAGGTCATCAGATGTTATCTCAGCTGGGGCTTGGAGACTGAATATTTAAAACCCACAGCCCTGTGGTTTGTAACCCATATCACCATTGACAAAAAAATGATTCCAAGGAGGGTTTTCTTATATGCACCCTCTATGATTAAAGTTAAAGGAACCCTGTGGAGTGTTTCGCCATGAGTAAGGCTATGGAGCAATGTTTGTAAAAGTGGCCAGGTCTGCTTGGGGGACAGGGGGATGCAATATATCAAATTGGGCCCCTCATCCCCCACCATAGACCTTTGCATGGGCCCCTCTGGGACTTGGTCTGGGGTCATCTGTACCCTTTAACCCCCCCTGACTGCAGCATGTGTTTTTGGATCGTGTACAAGCATGAGTACGCAGGCAATGCCACACACATTAGTGCCATTGGTTTCAGGCCATTCCACTGACAGATGGTGGAACGTGCCAACCAACTGAGCAATGCAGCAACAAAACAACAAAATAATACTGCAACTAGGGCTGGGCAATAATTCAATTTCAATGAAATCATATCGTGATGAAATCATATATCGAGACATCGTATTTCAATTACGTTGTCTAAACTGATAATAACAAGCACATACTGACTCCATTTTCTCAGAACATTTTGAGGGAAGATCATTTGAAGAACTGCAGATTTGTTTTAACATCACACTATTTTTGTGCATGCATGTAAACAAAAAAATATTTGTTCTCTATAATTTCACTTGAAACTGTTACACTATTGATGATTATTTATCTAAAATCTGATAGTAAAAAATATTTTGAGAAAGCACCAATTGTCAATTGTCGAAATATCGATATCGATGTCAAGAATATCATGATATCTGATTTCTCCATATCGCCCGGCCCTAACTGCAAGCAAGCAAATATGGATATAAACAATACAAGATTTTAAATGTTTTAGAAATCGGCTTTCAAATCTTTCATTTGAGCAAACAACCAGTGCTAGTGTTGCTCTGGTCAAGGCAGTCTTAAACTAAATGGAGCAGCAGCCAAACTCAGCAGTCATCATGGGAATCCAAATGCTCTACCAAGAAAAAGTCCCAGGCATTTTTAACAAGAAGGCAATGTTAGACTGACATTTTATCAAACTGCTCGGTGCATGTGATTATCACGGCTTTTTACTGCATGATTCAGCTGGAGTCAGGACACTGAGTTCAACATGCGCGCTCTCTCCATTTCTGACATTTCATTTCATTTCCGCCTAACATAATGGGCCCATGTTGTCACAGCAGTGATCTGTCACAGATCTAGTGAGAGAGCAGCCCCAGGCAGCCTGTGGTCCCCTGGGGGCCCCAGAGACAGACAGACTGCTCTGTGAGGGACAGACGAGCAGGAAGTAGGTGTGACAGACAGGTGGACCATATTTAATTAGTCACATTAACGTGTTAGTCATAGGTCTCTGGAGCCAATTAGTTATAGGTCATTATATATACAGTATCATCATTATACAGTCATTCTCCGTCAGCTTAGCTCTTATCTGGACCTAAATATGGGAGATTTCTTAATACAAACCCAAGTCTTTAATGTAGGTACTCTTGACCTAAATTACTCCTAAAAGGGCTTTATAAGTCAGGTCCATTTCCTATTTTTAGTCCTCATCACGATACTTGTGTCACGATACAATATTATTGTGATACTTGTGTCACAATGCGATATTACCACGATATTATGTGTCACAATTCAATTTTATTGCAATTTTAAACATATTGCGATATTCTGCTATATACTGCAATACTGCAATACTGCAATGATGTCCCCAAATTAAAACTTTGCCAACATCTGTTTTGTCTCTAGTTTGTTCATCTCACTTCAATTTTCAATCTAGTGGACTGAAAAAGCAATTGACTCTAGTACCAAAAGGTTACATTCTCATGTGCAATTTATATAATAAAAGATCAATACTTGGCATGCGTGTATCAATACAGTATTGCCACGGAAAATATCGCAGTGCTATGCTGCTTCGATTTTTCCTCCCCCCATCATTAGTAAATACCCACATTTAAATTTAGTAACCTGACACAGCATCGGGCCAATCAATAGGTCACATACTATTTTACTACAATCACATATTCCACTTATGTTTGCAGAGAGAGAGAGATGTGTAAACAAATATAGCAGCATAATATGGATGTAGATATAATACTGAAATATTGGCCAGCCCTACTTGCATGTCTCTACAGTCAGTATCTGACTGCCCTTGCTCTTTAGATCAGACCCATCTAATACAGCATGTACTGTAGATAATCAGGAGAATGTGCAGCCTGATACCAAACTGGACTGTGTTATTGATCTGTATGTGAAACTGAGGCCCACGCACCTGGCTGGGCTCAACGTGCCATCAATGAACTGCAGCTGCTCCTACAGTATGTGCCTGTTTCTTCCTCCTGTTTGATATTCCCGTCCATGCCTGTTCCAGGGAGCCGCTGACAAAGAGATCCGCATACTGAGGCGAGGCGAGGCGGAGCACCGCTGCATATCGCCCGCAGTATAATTACCCCGTAGCTCCGTGCCACTTTGGAATAACAAATGTCTAATCAGTTGTGTGTTTGCAATGGAAAGAGTCAGAACAAAAACAACCATGAACAGCAAGATTTACAGCACATTTCCAGCCTGATCCCAAAGAGGCTGCTGCAGTGCTGGCTCACTGAGTCAGAGAGGAAATGTTCTTTCTGGCTCCGCCGTGCCCCGGGGAACCAGCTGAAAACAGACCTCCAGCAACTTCATTTTCCAGCACGAATCTCTAAAAATTGTGATTTAATCAATTCTTGCAGTTTGGTATGGAAGCCCCCACTCACTCTCTTCAAAACCCGCCAGCGGCGTCTACATCTCCAGTGGTCAATTTCAGTGTTACACAAGGCTCCAGTATGGCCGAGTTAGGGTGAAGAGAGGCTGGAGAGCGCATGAAAACTATTAGGGCTAGGACAAGCCTTTTACAGGCTTACAGAGGTACTTGAAGGATTGAGTATCGCTTTGTTTTTTAGAAATAGTTTGACATTTTGGGAAACATGCTAATTTGTTTTCTTGCCGAGAGTTAGATGTTCAGATTGATACCACTCTCATGTCTGTAGGTTAAATACTGTATAAAGCTACAGCCACAGATGTTATCTTAGACATTGGAGGGGTTGTTGGGGCTGTTTTCCTCGATTTTAAGAAGGCATTTGATACAGTGAATAATTATGTTTTGTTATCCAAACTGTCAAAAATTAATTTCTCTCCCAATGCTCTGACATGGATGGAGTCTTACTTAGATTCTAGATAGCAGTGCACCAGGATTACTGATAGATGCTCCTCTTTTGCTAACTGCACTAATGGAGTCCCTCAGGGACCTATTTTAGGACCAATTTTATTTAGTATATATATATTCATGACCTGCCTTTGATTTGCCCAGAAGTCCACATCCAAATGTACACAGATGATACAGTTATCTACTGTATACCCATGCAAAAACTAGAGAACAAGCTGCAGCAAAACTCACTGCAGTACTAAACAAAGTATCAGACTGATTAATTCTCAGTTGTCTTACACTTAATGTAAGCAAAACAGTGGGCATGTATTTCTCTATCATGCGGAATGTTACACAAAATCAGCCAGATATCTGTATTATGGAAGAGGCGATACATATTGTTGATCATTTCAAGTATCTGGGCATAAATATTGATTCTAACTTAAGTTTTAAAAAACACATAAAAAAGATCTCCAAATGTGTCAGAGCCAGTTTAGCTAATTTTAGACATATAAGACACCACTTACCAATAGCTGCAGCTAAACTGTTCTTGCATTCAATGATCTTCTCACATTTATTTTACTGTTCTACAAGCTGGTCCCAGGGAGGTGGGACTACGCTAAAACCCTCATGTACCCTTTACAAACAAGCTGTGAAAGTTCTTGACAAAAACACAAGAAATTACCATCACTGCACCATCATAAAAAAACACAACCTATTAACCTTTGACAGTTTTCTCTGTTTTGCAGACATGTGCCTGATGTATAACATTACCCATGATCTTGCACCACCACCACTCAAGCAATGTGTGTCATTTTGTAGAGATAATGTAAGGGTCTCCAGGGCTTCTGTAAGAGGTGACTGTTACACCCAATTTAAGAAGACTACATTTGGTCATGATCAGCTTTTTCATTTACAGCAGTAGAAAAGTGGAACTTAATTCCACTTCACATTAGAGATTGTGCAAGTCTCAGCGGTTTTAAAATGTCCTTAAAGACTTGGCTGAAGGCGAAACAACTATGTGATCAAGGACTTTTTTATGACATGGAATTTATATATTTTTGTATACTGGTTTATACGTTTTGTAATGCTTGTTATATGTTGTTGTTACGTTTCTATCTGTTTTGATAGTATTGCCTGTATTGTCTATATTGTATAGCTAACTCTGGTACAGGGCTTGAACAGTGCATGGTCCCTGACAAATAAACTAAACTAACTAAACTTAGCTTAGCATAAAGACTGGAAGCAGGGGAAACAGCTAGCCTGTCTGTCCAGAGTTCAAAAATACACCAGCCAACACCTCTAAAGTTCACCAACACGTTATGTCTTGTTTATTAATCCATGTAAAAAGAAAAAAAATTATGGTTTTTAAAGATGGCCCATCCCACAATGCTTCCCTACAACTCCAGACACAATGTGTTGGACGTCTGACAGCTCCGCCTCCTGGTTTGCATATTGTGGTAAATTGTGATCGTTTAATGCATGACGTCTTAAATCATTGACTGATTTGATTTTCAAGTCATGTCAAAAAACAATAGTTTCAGTGTATTTCATTTTCATCAAGAACAATTTAAAATGCATGCAGTTTATTAACCATCCTGTTGTCCTCTTAGGCCAATTTAAAAAAAATTCTGTATCAGAAATGTGGGTTTCTTTCAACCAAAGGAAAAAAGTGACAAAAAACATGGGAAAAAATCGGGGAAAAAATACGAAAGTGTAGAAAAACACGACCAAAACGTTTTTAAATTTTGACCCAGAAAGAGAAAAAGTTGCATGGTCGACAGGAAGACAACACAAGGGTTAAAAGCAGAGTGCATTATGGTTGAAAATGGCTTCTGAATATTTCCCAAATGTTTTCATTTTTGACATTTAGTACAAGTGGATTTTGGATTGCTAGTGTTGCTATTATCATTATGACTGGACAGTGAATACCTACAGCACATTCCATGGCCTGTAGTAGAGGAGATTCTTTGCTCTGACTTCTTTTTTATTCTAATTTCTAATATAAAAAATATACCTATATAGTAACTCCTGAGCTAATATTGTTGGTAAGTGATTACAAAATAGTGTATAACCCTCTTTTCTTTCTCCACAGGTGTTCCCCAGGAAACATCATGATGCTAATCTGGAGGCGCCCTGAGTCAGTGAAGACTATATTTATGCGTGTGTGCTTTCTGATGGCTGACTCAATGTCTGGGCCTCATTTGGGCTCCTCATGCCATATTAACACAATCTCATGCCCACTGCCAGGAAGTGGAATTCAATTAATGCAGCAGCCTAGTGGAGCTGGCCTGACCAAATGGCACCCTGAGCAGCAGTCCAGGTGAGCAAGAGTAATGAGGGGAAGCGAGCATTCTGGAATTCGAGTCCTGGACCTTCAGACAGACGGTTCATAAAGAACGAGGCCAGAGTCATTTAGCCGAGAAGATGGGCAAGTCAGTCTGTAAAAGTGAGGGCTTATATTAGTGTAATATGACAGGTATATGACTATGGAACTGCTGGGACTAGTCTCGCTTTGCCAGACCAGAAGGTCTGGGGAGTCCACAAAAAATTCCACGATGGGAGAAAAACATGCTCTGGTTTATTGACATTTCTTTAAACCAATCACAATCATCTTGGGTGGTGCTAAGCGCCGGACGGAGCCACGGTGCCTCTGCTGAATAGTCTCAGGAAGGAACTTGTTTTGGTGGAACGTGTACGTTCAAAAGTTGTGCGAGAGAAAACTCAGATTGGACAGATAGTCTAGCTAGCTGTCTGGATTTACCCTGCAGAGATCTGAGGAGCAGTTAACCATAGTCCTCACAAATCCACCAGAGGTTAGAACACCAACACAAAGAAAGAGGAAGGGGACGGACATCCGGACGAAAATGAGGGACATCCGGCGGAATTTCCGGCGGCACCGGAGCAATCCTGGAAATAAAACATTGTCGATATAGACTACTGATGAGGCAGACGTGAACACATTACTATACTTACATCTGGACAACTGTACAGTGAAATAGGCAATGTAACGTCACTGCACGTTAGATAATAAAGAGGTTTTAATGTGTCACATGGTCCACTATGAGCAATGAAATGTTCCTAACACTTGTGTAATCAAAAATACATTTAGTCACTCGTGTTAGAAACCAGAAGGACTTAGCATGTACAGGCAGCGCACGACCCTACACTGAGTCACGGCAACTCAGTCTTTGTGATTTTGCTACAGTATGATTTAAGTACAGTACACTGAAAATGATTTGTAAATGGAGTTTTCATTTCAACTCTCATTCTGACTTTATTTCTTGATCATTTTAAAACAAAAATAAAAATTAAGGTTAGGTTTTACATACCCTTTGGTTGGTTGGAGTGGAAAGAGAATGAAATGTAAAGACCTTTCCTATAGGCTAAATGTTTTACTGGATAAATCCTTGGAAATGATTTTCAAATCATTAATTAAGCTGATTTGATGCATGCCAGTTTAAATCACTGCCATGTTTGGTGGAACTGCCCATATTCCCCAAGTAGTTTTCTTTGCTTGGATCACCTTGATGTTTGACATTCTATCTGGATAAAGTGCGGGTAGCAATCTCTGCTTCCTTTATCTCACCCTACACACCTGACTGGGTCGCTTTGAGCCACAGGCATCGGCAGCAATAAAAAGATTATAAAAGGCAGAGCAATCGAGCCGAGACGGCCAAATTTCCTCACCACCTTGATGATATAACTTTTCTAAACTATTCTGGCAATAAAGAGCCTGCATTAGGAGCTGAGTTTACAGAGACAGAGAGACAGACGGAGGAAGAGCTGGAGCTAAACAAAAGTAGATTACTTCTTAAGTTGTTTTATATAATGTTCAAGATATTTTCTAAGGCTTGAATGAGCTTGTCTTAAGGTGTTCAAGACTCATAGACACACAGTGGCATAACACCAGACTCACTCTTAATGCTACAGCAAGATTTTGTATCCACATTTGTGTCAACATTTGTGTCAACACTTTGCCTCTTTCGTGCCTCAACATGACGCAAAACCGTCATAAAGAAATGGTTTCATCCCAGTTTGCTGTAGAAAACCTTGACTGGTCTGTACAGAGCTCTGACCTCAACTTCCTTTTAGGGAGAAACCTGGTACAGACCCAGGCTCTTGGTAGGCGGTGTCTGATGGTGCCGGTTGGGGATGTGATGAACAGTGGCAATAATAGTCACAATAATGGAACTATGACTAGAAATAGTAGTTGTAGTAGTTCATGGCATAGTAGGGCACTGCAGGGCGTAGCAGGGAATAGCAGGATGTAGCAGGGCGTAGCAGGGTATAGCAGGACGTAGCAGGGCATAGTAGGGAATAGCAGGGCACTGCAGGGCATAGCAGGACGTAGCAGGGAATAGCAAGGCGTAGCAGGGCATAACTGGATGTAGCAGGGCCTTGCAGGGTGTAGCAGGACATAGCGGGGCACTGCAGGGTGTAGCAGGGCTAGGCAGGGCATAGCAGGACGTAGCAGGATGTAGCAGGAAGTAGCAGGGAATAGCAGGGCGTAGCAGGGCATAGCAGGGAGTAGCAGGATGTAGCAGGGCCCTGCAGGGTGTAGCAGGGCACTGCAGGGCATAGCAGGACGTAGCAGGTGTACCAGCCACCAGCCACTTGCTTCTTTTACCAGCATTAGGCTGGTAAATGGTGTTATTTTGAACCCCGGGTACACTGTCTAACTTGCAAAAAATATATAAAGTTTAATAGTATTCAACATTTCATTACTCGAACATCTTCAGGCAAATAGTGTTACATCCTTAGTACCGAAACATTGCCTACTATTACATTTTATATATTTATATTTATATTTTATATTTTTTAGACAGTGTGTGGGAGTTTGTTTGCAACTTTTGACCTGCTTGTCTCCTTCAGACACACCTGCCTCACGTTGTAGATGTCTAAAGTATTTTTCTGTACATAGTGAAACCATCCCAATGAAAACATTGCCCCGCTGCTTGTGCTCTGCATCAAAGGTAGAATACATAAACCAAGCACTGTTCATTTCCAACTGAATCACTGTTCAGACTAAACTGTGCCTCGGTTTTGCTTTGATTTGTGGAGGTGTTCAAATAAAAGTACGGTAGAAATATTAGATATCAAGTCATTTTGCGTTATTTGTTAGCAGCTAAACTCATACATCCATGAAGTATAACTGGCACTCCAAATGTCCACACAGATATTTTTGTGACATAAACAGATACAGATGCTACATATGAAGCAATAAATAAGAATAAACATGAATTACAAATTAAGCTTTACAAAGTGCAGCAGTTGGTTCACATTCGTCCCCTGCTGTGCTGCTCAGGACAAACGCTTCAAATTCATCACAGTCCCTTACTCGTCTTCACCATTTTTATGAGTTGCTCTAAAACTATGTATACTTAGGAGACTGCTGACGATTGCAGTGGTTTGAAGAGATGCACCATGTCTGTGTATGTTCATGTATAAACAAAGAACTGTTTAGCAAATAAAGGCGACAACAGCAATTGCAGAATCAAATAATGGAGTGAAGAAGATAAGGGAAACAAAGCATTCTGAGCCTTCACTATCTGCTGTGTGTGTGTGTGTGTGTGTGTGTGTGTGTGTGTGTGTGTGTGTGTGTGTGTGTGTGTGTGTGTGTGTGTGTTCTTGTTTGACTATATTCGTGGGGTCCAAAAACCGGGAATACGGTATACTTGTGGAGTCCAGACAGCTTTGTGGGGCCAAAATGCTGGACCCCACAAGTTTAAAGGTCTGTTTGAGGGTTAAGACTTGGTTTTAGGATTAGGGTTAGAATTAGGTTCTGGTTAGGGTGAGGGTAAGGGTTAAGGTTAGGCATTTAGTTGTGATGGTTAAGGTTAGGGTAAGGGGCTAAGGAATGCATTATGTCAATGACGGGTCCCCACAAAGATAGTGCAACGCACTGTGTGTGTGTGTGTGTGTGTGTGTGTGTGTGTGTGTGTGTGTGTGTGTGTGTGTGTGTGTGTGTGTGTGTGTGTGTGTGTGTGTTTCTGACACCTATCTCAGCCAGTCAGCAGGCCTCGGCACATTATTCAGAGAGAAGTGGCTGTCATTCAAATGCCAAAGCTATTCTGTTGGCCTGCTGAGCCTCCGCTACATGTCAGGCCCGGTAATTAAATGCATCTCAGAGGCTGCATGAATCAAGACCAGCTGCATGCGTTAATGTGCCTGCCCTATGTGGGCATGGCTGTGTATGTGCATGCTTCACAGCGGGGTGTAGAAGGCCATAATGACTGTATAAGCGCTGAATAATACTGTGTTCTTGCAATATTTATAGATATTTTGCCATCCAATTGAACCACCTGTTTGAGAATTGGGACTTTGGTTTAGGGTTAAAGGAATATACCATATTTTTTTACCACGTTTGTCCAGTGCTGCTGTATGTAATGTAACCAGGATCATTGCCAGGACTTTAGAAATACTGCGACTGAAATCAGATATTACTTGCGATAAATAAACAGATATTAGAGTTTTTCTCTGTTCTGCTGCTTTCAGTATTCCGCTTAAAGACAACAAACTTGTTTGAATTTAAAACAAATGAAAGTGCAAAAAAGTGCATTTTTCTGCTGATATTTTCTTTCAATTAACACAAAAGACTTTCGCGATGTGTATATTGCGGCAGTTGATATCGCCTTAACAGATTATAATTGCAGCTAAATTGAAAACATGTCTAGTTGACCAGTGTTTTTGCATTACTTTTGCTTCATTTCTTCCAAAGCCAGTATTGTAGCACACTACCTTTCCATAAAGCAGCTGTGGTGCTGCTACCTGAGCCCGGTCCATGCACTCTGCTCCCACATCCACTCACACATCGCCGCCTCGTCTCTTCTCCCATCGTTCTGCGTGATGTTAATTATGAACTCAGCAGAAATGAGATGGTAAAGGGAGATGAAAGAGGCGCGAGTGAACTGAGGGCTTGATGATTATGCGAGGTGACGAGCGTTTGGGCAGACTGAGAGGTTTAACCAGGGTCCCTCCTGGAGAGATGAGAAGCAGACACTAAACTCTCTGTCTCTGTATATCATTGGCTGCTTGATATCACTCAACTCTGGTCTATGCTCACTGATAAAGGTCCCATGCTAGCGATATCAATATATCAATAAAGTTAAAGCCTCTGAACACCAACACAGGTGATTTCAGTTCTGCTGGCTGATTAGACCTCTGCTCAGGGAAACGGGTAACTACCGTTACCGTTGTTTTTTATTATAATTTTTAGGGGGGCTGAGATGCAATTTAGTGGGGCTTGAGCCCCCCTAAAAAGGATTTAAAATCGCCACTGGAACCGCTCCAGAGTTGGATGGAAAGCGTATCGAGACCACCTCTTCAAGCAGGTCTCGGTACGCTTGTTTGGTCCGCTTTTGGTGCCACGTTCTCACCTGCCACGTTCTCACCTGCCACGTTCTCACCTGCCTAAACCAACACTAGCCTTAATTTAGGTAAGGAGTCCTTTTTGTATGTAGCAACAAGCCTGTGGAACCAGGAAATCGAAAGATGGTCAGAAATTTAGGAAGTTTTAAGCAGGCACTAAAAAAAATGGCTCAGATGCCAATCTTAATATTTTTACTATACTATGTATTACTGTATTGTCTTGATGGATCTATTTAATATGTATGGATGTGATGATTGATGCTTGATCTGCTGCCACTTGCTCTGCCCCCTGCGTTCAAATCAACTGCTCATGAATTAATCATATTATTATCATTGAGCCATTTTGTGTCCAGCATTCTCTGTGACATCCGTCCCTTCTCAGCTCCTGTCTGGCAAAACGCACAGCAGAGCCCAGCAGCAGCCGAGGTGTCGCGTGGGAACGCAGTCTTTCCATGCCTGTCGTCATCTGCAGCGGGGCGCTTTGTTGTCTTACCCTCCTGACAGGCACGGGAACACTCTCGCCTCGGCTCAGACTGCCTGAACATCATCTGTCAAACAGTCATCCCACGTTTCCATGACAACACCAACCAGGGGATGAGCGGGGTGCTTCTCCGTTGTTAGCGGCAGACGCCGATGCTCTCATTCAGTCCCTCCGGTGTTAATCAGTGGCTGCAAATTAGCAACCTCTGGTTTGAAGTGAGTGTGAGGTGATGCTATAATGAGCCGCACAAAGCTCCGATAACTAGCGCCTTTCACTGAACACCCAGTCTGGATGCTCCACTTGCACAATAAAGGTTCCTTTATAGGACATAATTCTTGTATAGTCCGGCGGTCCTGAGCAGTAAAAAGGCCTTTCTTGTGAGGGAGGCAGCTGTGGACACAGAGCTCCCTTCATCTGCTCCTCCTGGGCACAGGCCAGGACAAACAGGATCTGATTGATGTCGGCTCTTCCTACAGGCCAACAGCGCTCTCTTGACTTGATGAGCCGTTGATTAAATGGGCTAGAGGAAGACGAAGACGACGAAGACGAGAAAGATGAGGAAGACGATGCACCGCAGGAGAGAGAGCCACCGTCTAAAGCAGGGGTCGTCAACATTTTTAAGCCAAGGACCCCTTACAAGGGTACCCGCGGGGGTCTTAAACGTTAGGCAATGTCGTTACAAATGTCTTAGGTATAATATTCAGAAAATATGGCCTTACAAGTTACATTTTGTTCACAAAGGTCTAACATTTGTATTGTCCTTTCATAGGATTAAATAACTCCTTCATTGTTTCGTCACAAAGTATGTGAGTGCTGAGTACTACAATAAAACATTGTATTAAGTTCAAGTACTTGGTAAACAATTACTTTTATACCCTAAAATCCTTTCTGATATTTGATTATATCCTACGTACTTTTGCCAGTATGTCCATGAAGTTGGTATTAAATGTCATTCTAAATGGTATTACTGTAAAAAGTCTTAAATTGAACTTGTGGAAACCTGGGGGTACCTTGCCATAGCTGAAAAAGAGACGGAGCAGGGACCCCCTACTACATATATTATATAAAATGAAGTTGCACTGGGCCTACAATAACATGTAAGGCAGCCTAAAGCCTTTATACCTTTTTTGCATAGAATACTAAGCTATTAAAATAATAATTGTCGGAATGATTTTATAAATCATGTTTTAATGTTAATGTATATATATATATATACATATATATATATGCGCCAGACCCTCCTCCACAGCGCTGTGGAGGAAGGTCTGGCTAGTCCATACAGCATCGCTGGATGGGAGAAAAACGTGCTCTGGTTTATTGGCATTTCTTTAAACCAATCACAATCGTCTTGGGCGGAGCTAAGAAAATGGTGTCAAAGGGTTGCAAGTCATAAGCCAAAATGGTTATGTAAAACTGGGCTGATTTACCCCAATTACAATATTTAACATTTTCCATGACTTAACAAAAATTGTGTAAAAAATTCATCAACTACCTTTTATGACTTGATCTTCATATATCACTGATGAAAACAGCTGACCAACCAGCTTATCATCCTACAATAGTTCAAGCTCAGTGTACATTTTAGGTTTCATTTTTTAGTTATTTGAAGCTTCAACCTCCCAAATGAATGAACAGCATGAACAGTGTGTGTGTGTGTGTGTGTGTGTGTGTGTGTGTGTGTGTGTGTGTGTGTGTGTGTGTGTGTGCGTGTGCGTGTGCGTGTGTCCAGAGACAGTATCAAATTGCATTGAGGGCATTATTTATTATTTATGTTGAGTAAACCATGTTCTTGGTACACGAGTGATGTGTGTGGTGCCCATAAGTATCATGTGTATCATGTGTGTGTGTGTGTGTGTGTGTGTGTGTGTGTGTGTGTGTGTGGGGGGAGCATGAGGTCATCAAACACTGATGTGAGGAAACAAACCACACTATGCCCCCCCCCCCCCCCCCCCCCTCTCTCTGCCTGTCACAGGAGTCAGACCACTTCATGATGAGTCAGTCTGCAGACACAGTCAGATCTCAACAGGAGTCAAATGGAGCCACTGCATATTAATCTGCTCCCATCATATGCATGTTGGTTCCGTTTCCTTTGAAAGACTTTCTCATATTAGTGAGAGTGACCCTGATATACTCTATGTGACCTACTCTTTGGAGCAACACAACTGAGAAGCAACCACATAGTATAGAGTGTTGGGCTGAATGAAAAACATACTGATAATTTAGCTACTCTCTAGTGCTATTATTAACTCGTGTGCATTTCCAATATGGCAGCCATTCAAAGCAACAGCTCTTTAGCTATAGTCTGTTAGCTTCATGGTAACGATGAGGAATTAGCACATGCTTTAACAACTGCATATTCCCAGAGAGAAAACCCTTCAGTTGGTCAGCTCACAAGCTCGGAAAATACACAATGAACCCGAAACACCATTCATGTGTTTAAAAAAAAGACTTGAAAACAACCAACAGACATAAAACAGGACATGTGAGTAATCCTGAAAGGGAGAGGTTGCTCAAAGCTAAAACTTAGTTTTCACTTTTGTCCATTTTCTTACGCCACTAAAGCGGGCCGTAGAATAGAACTGGATTTCACAATATTCAAGGGCACGTAAAATAACTCCTCCTGCATTTTGACATACTTTGAAAATATTTTCAATCATATTTGGGTGGATGACATTGAACCCTGGTGCAAATACAATCTGGGATGTATGTCTGTGTTCCATTAGTCTGGAGGTGTGGTCGGCTGGGCTGCAGGGGCACTAATGAGGAGGATGCCACATGTGTCTGAATAATTTAAGTGTTTCCAGGAAGGTGAGTGAACCCCCCCCAGTGTCTGCTGCTGTGGTCACAACCACAACAAACCATGTCACACAGAAATAATCTCACTCTCATACCTCTGCCCTACACTGAATGCAACATGGCTGCAGGGCTATAGGATGTCTTAATACAACACAAACACGACCTAAGTACATTGAAAGCAAACGCGTAACCATCGGTAAGCAGGGTAAGCAGTGCTTACGGGCCCGGACCAATCAGGGGCCTGCGTGACTGGAAGATATTGATTGACAGCCGGGGCCCCCTATCGCATTTGGCCACTGACCAAGCGTTAGTGAGAACGGGTCAAATTAATTTCCTTGTTTCAGAGACCGTTCTCTTCACGGATCACTGCACAAATTTGATTCATTCAATAAATTATTACTTTTTGTCTTAAATCCACCAGATATTTTCATATTATACAACAACAAACATTTGCAGCATCCTGAGCCTTTCTGGTAAGGTTCCTAGGAAATCTCAGCCCAGAGTAATTCATTAATAGTAATAATTATTATTCTCCCCAAAACAAGTTTCCTTTTTTTTTTTAAAGAACTATACAAAAAAGTTTTTTTGCAACTTTCACTGTCTTCTGCAACTTCATTGCAACAAACATACAAAAGACATCGCAACTTTTGTCGCAAAATCAGGCCGCAACAATCTAAAAAAAAGGCCACAAAATCCTAGAGGCACTGCCCTTGTGTGTTTTTTCATGTGTTATGGTGCGCATTCAGGGGCCCGGTGTTGGCTCGTTACGCCACTGATTGAAAGAGTTATGGTCACTCACTGTCTGGGGGGGGACTGGGGGCCTGAGTAAACAGAGCCCTCATGTAAGGAGGGCCCGCCCACAAAGATACTAGAATGAATAGCTGTGGATGTGGGATGTAGATTAAAAGGACTCTGCAGCTACCAGTCGACACGCAATGCTTAGGACTTGAACCAGCAACCCTCCGGCTCCCAAGACAAGTCCCTGCAGACTAAGCTACTGCTGCGCCAATCAGACACTCAACAAGAGAAAAAGTCGTTTTCACACCTGCAGGTGGACTCCATTACCTTCAACAGTTACAGTTACATTCATTCTTCTACATTTCAAACAGACAGCTACATCTTATGATAAGATAGTTCAATCCAATATGCTGATGATACCATGTTTGAACTTTGTCATATTGAGGTCAGCTTCTGTGCTTTTCCCACTCTGTTCGTAAACACATCATATACAGAGCTTTTAGAAAGACATCATACAAACCTAAGTGAGTATAAGGTGTAAATGCAGCTTGAATAATAACATAAAATAAGGTAACATTTTCTTCCACAATCGTAATGCTAGCAGCGGCTACAGAGGTCTGGTAAGCTCACGTCTTTCGCACTTTTTCACTTTCGATCACTGATTCCCAACCAGGGGTACTTCTGTAGTTGCCAGGGGGTATGTGGAAAGTTTGTATCCACTACTGTAATTTGAACATTTTGAAATTAGGATTTGATAAAAAATAATATATCAACATACTAACATAAAGCCAACTGTAACACCTAAACACTACATGTTGCAGTTATGTAAGAGAAAACTAGTCAGCAAGTGAGCACAGAGGTTTAAACAGGTAGCTAAAAGCAATGAACAAATGGTCGAAATTGTACATTTATAGATATATTTATAGATATATATTTAGAAACTGTATATTTATTTATCGTTAAGGACCCCTCGAAAATGATTTGCTGCATCTCAAGGGGTTACTCCTAATAAAAGAAATTTTCAACAAATAACTAGCTAAGAGTAACGTTATAGTGGATAAATGGCCAAATATTCAGCTTCATTCTAAGTGGTTTTAGCCTAGTAGGGTTGTAGTTTTACGATTGATGACCAAACCAGCCTAAATATTGACAGTTTAATTTTATGTAATAATTAACAATATCTACTTTCATATAATGAATAGTGTTAAACATTTGTACCACATTGTGAATTGATGACAAGGTACGTGAGTTCATCTGACAAGACAAGAAATGGTTGGGAACCACTGGTCTACATCACCATACAGACAATGAGCAGACACACTGTCACTAGGATTAAACATTGAAAGGCTGATCAGCTTCCATCTTCCTTCCCCTAATAATCAACCAGCAGCTGGTCAAACCAGAAGTGAAAGCAGCTTCCATGTGTCTGTTAGATGAGCAGCTTTGCCAGCAGGCTCATTGGCAAGGCACCTCCGAGGCCCCTTTAGACCCCTACAGTGCCTAATTTAGCCCTCCTCATAATTCAGCACCCCCTGGGAGCCAGGTGATCCAATCCGGAGCCTGACAGGACTGTTAATGTCTTGATCAGAACCTGAAAGGTCTTTTCCTTACAGAGTGACAACAGATGGCACCCCCCCCACACACTCCTCTCTGTAATCCTCTTCTCTCTAACATCCTTGTCTCCACAGCCATCTTTGGCTTTCCTCCCTTCTTTCTTCTCATCCTCTGTCCCAAACCACTTTGTTAGCCTGATGTCTCTCTTCCCCTTCCTCTCTCCAGGAGTCAGTGAGCTGCTGCTGCCAATCACGGCATCCCAAACCAAGCTAACATATGCCAACTGTTGGGATTATCAACCAGAGTTGTATGCTGAATGAACAGCAACAATTACATGCTGGTATGGCAGTGACCTATTTAGGGTAGGGGATGACTGCACAAACCCCTACAGGTCAACTCAGTACATGTCCTGATCTTGTTCTGGACTTTAATGTCTCTTTGGATTCATTCTCACAGTGACTACATTCAGGGTGCAATATGAGAAAAAAGCAGAGGGGGGGGGGGATGTTTTTTGATCATGCACAACAAAACAAAACATGCAAGAATTAAACACCCCATCCAATACTATGGATATAGAGCCATTCGGCCAGCCATGCCAAAACACTGATTTATTACAATTTCCCGGAGCTCTATGGCAGCTAAATACAACCAGCAACTGCTGTCCAGATTTAATCCTTCTATGGTACTATAGACTGTTCATGTTACAGCGCTATACTTAGTTTAAAATACTTCTAGTTTAGGTTTATAATATATGGTCTATTAGTGAAGTAGCAATGATCACTTTGAGGGGGGGTACAATTTGTCTTCACCGGGGATAAAAATAATTCTGCAGAGGCTGGGATATGTAGTCCAGCAACACATTCTCACTCCCATCGCCTAAAATACGGACGCTTGGTCAGGTGCCTTTGGCGTTGTTATTGACGCTAAAAGTCTCCTTTAGCGTCAGATCTAAACGCGCTTTATCTAAACGCGCTGGGTCGGGACTATTGGCCTCACTTTGGACGCAGTTAGGTTAAGGAAAAGGTGGTGGGCGGGCTTATAAAAGGTACGTTTTTGTGACATGCGGGACAAGAATGGGACAGTTGGGTTTAGGAAAAGAAGAACGGGACAGTTGGGTTTAGGTAAAGAAGAACGGGACAGTTGGGTTTAGGTAAAGAAGAACGGGACAGTTGGGTTTAGGTAAAGAAGAACGGGACAGTTGGGTTTAGGTAAAGAAGAACGGGACAGTTGGGTTTAGGTAAAGAAGAACGGGACAGTTGGGTTTAGGTAAAGAAGAACGGGACAGTTGGGTTTAGGAAAAGAAGAACGGGACAGTTGGGTTTAGGTTGTTGTCCCCACACACACCAGGGGGCATACCTTGGATCTGGTCATTACAAACTCTGCCCCTCTTACCAACCTACAGGTGTATGACCTAGGTGTGTCTGATCACAAGGCCATTTCTATGGATTTGCCATCCCCATCCAGCCTGTCCAAGCCTAAGCGGAATATCTGTTTCAGAAACCTAAAAAACATAAACCCAGAACTCTTGGCAGCAGACTTTCAGCATCTTTCCACACACTTTTCATCAGCCGACGAAGCAGTGGACTACTACAACAGCCATCTGAGCAGCCTCCTGGACCTCCATGCCCCTGTTAAAACAAGAACAGTCACCTTCAACCGCTCAGCTCCCTGGTTCACAGATGGGCTTTGTAAGATGAAGGCATCCTTGAGCGGCGCTTCAAAGCCTCTGGCCTCACTGTCCACAAACAAATTTACCAGGAGCAACAACAAAAATATGCACAGTCCCTCAAAGAGGCAAGGTCACAGTTTTACTCCGATTAAACAGCCCAGGAAATTCCAAGCAGCTTTTCTCCACTGTAAACCACCTTCTCAAACCACAATCCCCCCCACTTACTGCCACTACAGAAGAGTGTAGATAAATAAATTCATGGATTTTTTCACATCAAAAATTGCACATATTCGGTTTGCCCTTTCTGGTCCTCCCACCCAAACTGTTCCCCCAACATATACCGTCTCCCAACCCCTAAACTGCTTTCCTGAGGTTTCATCAGAAGAGGTGCAGAACATCATCAGGAAGATGATGGTTCCTCCACCTGTCCCCTGGACCCTCTCCCAACCTCCCTGGTAAAAACCCATATCACTGTCTTAAGTCCCCTGATCACCGCTGTTATAAATCATTCCCTCCAAACTGGTCACGTTCCCCCTGTCTTAAAAAATGCTATAATCAGACCATTGCTCAAAAAACCCACTCTTGATCCGGAAGTCCTATCCAACTACAGGCCCATCTCCAATCTCCCCTTCATATCAAACATACTTGAGAAAGCAGTTGCTACCCATCTTCAGGACCACCTCAAACATAATAACTTCTTTGAAAAATTCCAGTCAGGTTTCCGCTCTGCCCACAGACACCACCTGTCTGGAGGAGATAAAGGTATGGATGGAGCACAACTTCCTTCAACAGCTCCAAAACCGAAGCCATCCTGGTTGGCACCCCTCACCAGACCAAATCATTATCCATAACCACCATCATCTTTTCTGGCTCCATCATCCCCCTCTCATCAACAGTCACAAATCTTGGTGTAAAAATGGACTCCCAACTCACTTTTGAAGCCCATATAAATCACCCCTGCAAGACCTCCTTCTACCACCTCCACAACATTTCCAAACTCCGCACCATTCTCTCCCTCTCAGATGCCAAAAAACCTGGTTCATGCCTTTGTCTCCTACAGACTGGACTACTGTAATGCACTTCTCATTGTGATTCCTAGAAAGAGTCTGCAGAGGCTTCAGCAAAACTCTGCAGCTAGGATCCTGATGAGAGTGTGGAAACATGAGCACATTACCCCCATTCTTTACTCACTCCACTGGCTTCCCGTCTCCACCAGGATTGAGTACAAGGTTTCCCTCCTCACATACCAATGCATCCATGGACATAAATAAAATGTATTATTATTATTATTATTATTATTATTATTATTATTATTATTATTAGGAAAAGAAGAACGGGACAGTTGGGTTTAGGAAAAGAAGAACGGGACAGTTGGGTTTAGGTAAAGAAGAACGGGACAGTTGGGTTTAGGTAAAGAAGAACGGGACAGTTGGGTTTAGGTAAAGAAGAACGGGACAGTTGGGTTGAGGAAAAGTGACATGCAGGACATGAATCCCGGTCTCCTGGGTGATAGTCCTATGTTGTTTGACCCAACCTCTCTACGAGGAATTTCAGGCTTTCATACAACTCGCTGCCGTTGTCTTTCTTAATACTACGTCATCTTCAAGCGTAGCTGCTGCTCTGCCCGGTGCGTCCTACACACACGCTGAAGGGGGATTTTTGCGTCGTATCTGACGCTGAGAGACACTGGCCAAGCATCCGTATTTCACAAGTTCGGAGTGAGAACAGGTTGAGACCAGAAAGGGGGAAATCCCACGCATCCCCTTGGAAAATGACACCCTGACTATATTATTCAATGTGTTCACACATGCTATGTCCTTATACAGTATATCACATAAACACATTGATGTTGATGTAACTTCTTATAGATACTGATACTGTATGCAGTATGTTTACATATGTTCACATTCTATGTATAATATTATACTGTAATTATATTATGCTGGTCTCTTCTAGACACACATCTATTGCATGTCCGTCCATCCAGAGAGAGGGATCACTGCTCAGTTAGAGGAGTTTTCCCTCATATGAAGCGAGGGTCTAAGAACAGAGGGTGTCGGATGCCCCTTGAGGCAAACTGTGATCTGTGATCAATAAAGCTGACTTGACTCGACATATTATTTGTACAGATAGGCTTGTAAACTCTCCTTTTCTCCCTATGGATTCAACAACAACAATGTTAAAATACATGTAAAAGTAACAGATTAAAATGCACTTAAAGTAACAATAGTACAAGTACTCATGCAGAAAATTGACCCCCATATTTCATGAGCTCATCATACAATGTGCATGTGAAATCTTAATGAGCTAAGTGATTTGTAACTATAGCTGACATATGCATGTAGTGGAATAAAGCGTACAATATTTGCCTCTGAAATGTAGTGGAATAGAAGCTCAACATTGTACACAGTAATAATTCACAGTGAATACAGAGCGTCCCTTTAGATTGCTTCTTTGTACATCCACTTATTGAGACATGTTGGGATATAAGACTATAAGAGGTTCCATATTGTCGCTTGTTTACAAATGTCTATAAATATTAATGTTGTAATGCAATTTTCCAACATATATTCAAGTATGAAAGGGTCTGTAATAAACCCATGGATGGATTAGTGAATATGCAGGCCCAGCAGGGGCCCCTAAGAAAAGGCTATGTTATGAAGAGACTGTTAATCAAACAAGAATGACCTCATCCTAATGAGTCTCAATCCCTAAATATTTAAATATCTGTCTGGTCTGTTATATTATAAATATATTCTTATGTATTACTACAAAAAGCCTAATGTTGAATACTGGGGGAAACAATCTAATATCTTTGACAGCAGAATCACTCTAGTCTAATGAGAGAAGATATCTGCATCACAGGTTTTCTTTGATGATTACTATAATATTTTGTTATCGTGGCCTATAAGGTTGCACGATATGAGGAAAATATCTAACAGCGATTATTTTGACTGATATTGCGATATATTGCGATATGATTCACGATATTGGAGGGAATGATCTTTTTTGTATCATTATTCTCATTTTCATTGCAAAAAGTAAAAAGTGATGTGTGAAAAATGATTATAGTGTGATTAACGCAAGGATCTGTACCAAACAAAGATGTTTTCTTTAGTCTGTATGATAGTATTTGTCTCTGCAGCACCACAATACTTCATTCAGAATGGTTTGACCACCCCCCCACTGCAATTTGGATAATGCACTAGTCCATATTGCGATTTCGATGAAATTGCGAATAATTGTGCAGCCCTAGTGGGCTATAGTATTTTGTACAATATGTGTGGAGACGTCTGTCAGTGAGGCAGGAAGCTTTGGAGTCCCACAGCTTCTCTTCAGAGAGTCCATCCAGCATTAGATATGTGCTGCATACACAGTCTGATAATGTGTCCATGGATGAAATATAAAATATGCACCTTTAACACTGGTGGAATAGCCTACACTCACAAACACAGCATGGCTCTCATTGTGGAAGTGGCAAACTGAAGATGGAGGCTTGTCTCCCTCACTCTCCTGCTTCTTTAGATGAGCACGCAGAGATTAACCTTTCAGGGTTGTTAAATATGAAGTTCAAATGGGAAAGTGAATCTGGGTTGATCTGTGCATAGAGATATGATAAAGTGCTTCTGGATTATGATTCATTCCTGAGATATAACAACTACTATGTTTATTTATATAAAAACAGCGTTATCTGACAGCGTTAAATGACTCATCAGGGTTTAGATATGTGGCTAACAATTGTATGAATGTTTCCTCTCATTTCACACAGGAGGATTTGAAGTAGATAGAAGTAGATAGTGGCAAAAAAGACAAGACTCACGTAAAGTACAAGTACCTCAAGTTTGTACTTATTACAATACTTGGGTAAATGTACTTAGTTACATTCCACCACTGCTTACCGGTAACACACAGGCTCAGTAGTGAAGGACACAGCTGATGGATTCAGTGTTTTAGTGTTTTTCGCCGAGACTATTTAGCAGAGGCACCGTGGCTCCGTCCGGAGCGTATCGCCGCAGAACGAGAAGCATAAATTGTCCTTGTGGCCGGCGGTAGTAGCAGTAGTAGTTTGAGCAGTAGCAGCAGAGTGCAGCTGTGGTCAGATGACTGTGACTGGGAGCTCCAGTGCAAACGCATCTCCACAGCTCTGTCCTGATGGAACCGTCCATGTGAAGTTATTGTGGGATGCGTCGTGATGACAGACCCCGCTCTACTTTTCCATGCTGATGGAGCCGAGAGCTGAAAGAGATCAGAGCGCTCTGTGGAGCCATTCATCTGAACACTGAGCCCTGAGTGTGGGCTGCCCAGCACTGCAGATGGGAGGCCTCAAAGGGAGGCACAGCTGCAGCACGCACACACACACACACACGCACGCGCACACACACACACACACACACACACACACACACACACACACACACACACACACACACACACACACACACACACACACACACACACACACACACACGCACACTGTGATGTGCAGTGTTATCAGCTACAGGGACATACGTGGAAACTGGTGTGTCTGAAGCAAATTTTAGGATGATTTTTGATTTTGGTCACAAGCATCTCTCTTCCATTGGAAAGAGGAATCATGCTGGTTGGTTGAATGACTTTAAACTGTAGGAATTAACCGGTACATGTTTCATTGCATGACCCTCGTGTCAGTAATGTTTCATCATGGGTCATGGATTAAATGTTCATTCTAGAAAATGTGTAGAAGTAATGACAGCTGGTTTTGTCTTCAAACTGCTTACAAAACATTAGAACTAGACTGATAAATCAGCCAGGCAGATATATCGGCTGATATTAGCTTATTGTATACTGAGTATATGCTGGCCAAAACGTAACAAGGGATTGCAATACAGTGATGCCAAACAGTGTCACCATTACATGGCCTGTCCAACAGAGAGCACTTGATTGACACTTTGATTGGTACACTGTAAATGTAGATGTATCTCCACATACGACTGTGTAAGTCCCTCAACTGTCACCACATACTTCAAATACTCTGATGAATACTCTGATATACTTGCACTCCTCAATGACGATAACTATATCTCAGCTAGGGCTGGGAAATATATCGATATTAATTAGACATTGATATGGGGTGGCAGTAGCTCAGTCAGTAGGGAGTTGGGTTGGGAACCAGTTGGGTGCCAATTCACCTCCTGGGCACTGCCAATGTGCTCTTGAGCAAGGCATCGAACCCCCAACTGCTTAGGGTGCCTTTCCATGGGCAGCTCCCTCACTCTGACATCTCTACATTAGTGCTGTATAGATACTGAGCATGTGTGTGTAATTCAGGCCTGTGTGTAATGTGTGTAATAACAACAGAGTGAAAACATTGTAATTTCCCCTTGCAGGATTAATAAAGTATACATTATTATTACATTATATGAGGCTACCAACCTTACAATATCGCTGCAATATCGACATGGATGTATTTGGTCAAAAACATCGTGATATCTGATTTTTTCCATATCGCCCAGCTCTAATCTTAGCCTACCAGGACTCCATCTCCCACGTCACACAATGGTGCACCAACATCAACCTCCATCTGAATAGAAATAAGACTAAATCACTATTTATCAATGCCCCTAGAGAAATGGTAGAGTGCTTCAAATACCTTGGACTCAACCTGGACAATAAAACAGAGTTTTGATCAACACATCACTGACATCCATAAACGCTGCCAACAGAGACTCTCTGCCATCCGCAAACTGAAAGCACTCTCCGTCACCCCTGTCACCTTACTACTACTGTATAAGAGCATCTCCAACCCAACAACTTGCATCACCCATACTGCATCAAAAAGAATTGGCCTTCCCACCCCTAATTGTAAAAATTCCAAATTTTACTGTACTATTAATTGTCTCAGAAATAATTGTGATTAACAATATAATTGTCTATTTCAGTCCAATTTAAAAAATAGAAATGTATGTATTACTTTCATGAACAAATCAAAGTTTTGAATGAATTCCAGGATACGTCTTTTGTTCATATATCACTGTCATGTGACCCAGATCATGTAATAACACAAATACCCAGCCTATTAAGTAAACACGTCTCTTCATTATCATAAACCTTTTTCTTCTAACTGTATCCCCCCCTTGTCATTTGTGTTACTATGAACGTGTATAGGGCCAAGTGCCAACAACTAGCATAGCTTCAGCTCAACAGTCTGACCAATAATAAAAAAAACTTATATTATTACCATTTGGCATATCTGTGTGTTTATATTTCTTGATGGTGTTTTAAAATTCAAAAGCATCAAGACTTTACATTTTGTGAAAATGCAAACTAATAATGTTGGGTATGTCACCTGATGGCCAGCGTCCAAATCTAGTTTTACAGAAAGACTGTGATACTGGTGCCCTAGTCTCGCATTGCCAGACCGAGGAGGGTCTGGCTAGTCCACACAGCATTCCTGGATGGTTAACAAAACGTGCTCTGGTTTATTGGCATTTCTTTAAACCAATCACAATCGTCTTGGGCGGTGCTAAGCGCTGGACGGAGCCACGGTGCCTCTGCTAAATAGTCTCAGGAAGGAACTTGTTTTGGTGGAACATGTGGACGTTCAAAAGTAGTTTTAGTCGTGCAACAGAAAACTCAGATTGGACAGATAGTCTAGCTAGCTGTCTGGATTTACCCTGCAGAGATCTGAGGAGCAGTTAACCATAGTCCTCACAAATCCACCAGAGGTTAGAACGCCAACACAGAGACAGAGGAAGGGGACGGGACAGCTGGCTGAAGATTATTATTATAATCCCGGAAATTAACATTGTCATATAGACTACTAGTGCCCATACCGAAATGAATCTATAGGCCATGTTTTATACCAGCATGAGAGAATGGGGGGTGGGTTAGGGGCCTAGCACCCCACTCCCCCTACCCCTAAAATGATGATGTCATTATTTGCAGTTGAAGGGTCAGGCAGCTATACTTAAAGTTAAAAATCAGCTCTGAGAACAGGGACTGCGTCTTAATTAACATGCTTCTGCAAAATAGCATGATAACATACAGTCTGCAGCCCCAGACCGTTCACACACAGAGACAGGGAAGCTCTTTGGTTTCTTTGGACAACATTTGCTTCCAGAAAAGCAAGACAACAGCCGGATGCCCTTGTTCGCCCTTTGGTCAAATGAACACTCCCCACAGAGCAGGGCGAACTGATGTTCTTATGATGAATGGTATTGGTGTCTGAAAATGCACACTTGCTGTTTCTGCCCCAACTTTAGCCTCGTCAGCTGTCTGAGGTGTTGGTGTCATTCTTACCTTTCCGCATTAGGTCTTCGATGTCTTGGTCGAAGCCCAGCCGATGGCACTTCCTCCACAGCCCCATGTTGGTGGAGTTATACTGCCTGCTGCACTCATCCGCGGCGCTCATGGCGAACAGCTGCCGCCGGCTGCGGGCCAGCAGCAGCTTCTCCTCCCAGCGGGGCGGGCTGCTCCGGCCGGCCCGCAGCGGCAGGCTGTTGTTGGGGATGTAGATGAAGCCCGGGTCCTTGCGGCGGCTGGAAAAGCTTCGGCACCGCTCCCGGTACCTCCTGGCGTCGGTCTCGTACCAGTGGTCGGAGCACATCGCCACGGCCAGCATGCCGAGGGCGCAGAGAGAGAGACAGAGCCCGGCGTAGAGCAGCAACTTCCCGGCAGCCATGCTCGCTTCTGTCACAGCCGCATCAGCACCTCGACACACGGACAGCTCCTCTGCGGCGTCCCGCGGCTTCAGCTCGCATCACCTCCGGAGAGCAGCGTCGGGACCGTCATCGGGCTGGCGAGGATGTGCAGAGACAAGACACAGCTGACTGGCCAAATGAAATGTTCCGGTGTTTTGGGGCTACACGTCTTTACTGTTTGCTCGGCGTTATGCAGCAGCAGCTCGGCGGAGACGGAGAGGACGCTTATCTCATCTCAGCCCCGGATCTTCTGCATCCATTCGTCTGTCAGGGCGACACCAACCTGCACACACCACATCAGCAGTCAGGGCGTTTAGTCAAGCTTACTAAGCTGTATCTGACACAAAATGTCCCATCAGGACACTACTGCACAGCCCACACTACATGGATGGACAAAAAGGACGGCAGCGACAGCTGTATACACAGAGAGAGAGAGAGAGAGAGAGAGAGAGAGAGAGAGAGAGAGAGAGAGAGAGAGAGAGAGAGAGAGAGAGAGAGAGAGAGAGAGAGAGAGAGAGAGAGAGAGAGAGAGAGAGAGAGAGAGAGGGAGGGTCGTGCAGCGCATTTAGCCGAGTCTGTTCACAAACACAATGTCAGCATCATGCCACTCACATGACGGAGCTGCAAGATGCAGACAGATGTAGGCCTACCTGGTGTATGCAAACATCTGGCAGAGTCCATGCAGACCGCAGTCCGTCAGCAGGGAGGGTAGAGATCAGCCAGTCTGCCCCCCCAGCAGTTTTATATCATCCTGAAGGCAGGCTTGGCACGGACCAATCAGCAGCAGTCTGTGTGTGTGTGTGTGTGTGTGTGTGTGTGTGTGTGTGTGTGTGTGTGTGTGTGTGTGTGTGTGTGTGTGTGTGCACCGTCGTAACATCATAAACTACCAGGCTACTTGTGATGCTAGGGCCTATTAGGGCTGCACGATAGGAGGAAAACATGCGATATGCGATAACGTTGTTGAATATCGTGATAACGATATTACTTGTGATACATAAACAGATGTTAAAATGTACTCAGTTCTGCAGTTCTGCTGCTGTCAGTATTCTGTTAAAATACAACAAATTGATTGTTGAATAAAAACAAAATGAGCTTTCTTTTATTGAACAAATTCAACATTGAATTGACAGATAGACAGTTACATTTTAAAGTGCAGTTTTCTGCTGATATTTTCTCCCACCTAACACAACAAATCTCTGAGTGTCTTTCGCCAGTTGATATCGCAACAACAATAAAAAAAACCGATATATTTTGCAGCCCTAGATACTACTGCTACTTCAGGCTATATTTAAAACCCGCAATGCTCTACTGCTGTTATGTTCTGTGCCGTATTGCTTGTACTCAGATCCTAGTCATAATATAGGCTGCAGAGTCAATGGAAACAATATGGATTAAGAATTGTATTTACTTAAAATGACAAGTATTTTTCTGGAGCACCAACCACAACCTCCATCTTATTAGTATTGAGCTGTAAGGAATGTTCTGCTAACCAGTCTCTAATAGCGTTGAGACAGTCAAGGAGCCTTCACTAGGTTTAAATGAGAAATAGAGTTGGATATCATCTGCATATAACTGGGAAGCAGTATTTTATTTGCTTTACATTATCCGTCCCAATGACAGCAAATATGACGAGAACAGCAGGGGCCCCAGAACCGAGCAACTGTTAATACACAGACATTTCTTTGAGTGTATTATACATCATTATGTTATTCATTCTGTCTGATACTTTTGTATTGTGGGTACAATAAATATTTGCAAGCATAGCTGTGAAGTGTCTACAGCAATGAAGTGCAATGTAATGTTTACAAATGAAATGAAATATGAAGGGATATTGGCTTAATGGCTGCTCTGGTGTAACCCAAGGGCATACAAAGTCCTGAATGGTAGCCCTGCTCATGGCAGGGGTGTGTGCTCATGGCCCATAGATTCCCCGTGTTTCCTGTTAGGCATTAACACTAGTTGCACAGGTGAAGCTTTGAAAATGTGCAGAAGAATCTGTGGCTGCAGTTTTCTATTTCTTCATATCTGGCTCCCTCTCCTGTTAATACATTGTAAAGACACTGTAGAAATAGGCTGACTACTGCTGCCATGCAGACTTAACATAAACATGCAACTTAAACATGGAAGTTGCAAAGAAACAAACATGAAATTCATGAAAATGTATTAAAATCGGGACAAAAGCTAAACAAATAAAACATCTAGGCTACAGGATTCACCAGGGAGAATGATGAAAAGAAAATGAGCAGAACAATGTAATATAAAGTAGGAAATCGGCTACATAAAACAATATAATTGAAACATAGAATAGGCCTATTTGCAGGATAATGTAAGACTTTCCAAGACATAAGGGCAAACCATTTTAAAACACTTCAAGAGGAGAATCAGGTGGATGTAAACACATGATGATATAGTTAAGGTAATAATTCAATCAGCTAAAGGAAATATTCCAGAAAGTGCTGGAGCTAGACGTATCAAGAATGTACCCTGGTGGAATAGTGAATGTAGTAAAGCCATTAAAAAAAGCAGAAATAAAGCATTTAGGCAACTCAAAAAAAACTCCAGTCTCTGGAAGCTTTGATTCAATATAAAAGGGCCCTGGCTATAGTAAGGAGAACAATTAGAACTCAAAAACATACATTTTGGAGGCACTATTGCAATAGTATTGGAAGAGAAGTACAGTTATCAGATGTCTGGGGAATGATTAGGTAAGATGGGGGGGGATCTGAGGGAATTATGACATTCCAGTGTTGAACAGTGGGGACAAAATGGCTGTCAACAATTTAGGGAAGGCTGAGCTTCTAAGCTCAAACATTTACAGGAAAGTTCATAGTTCAGATAATATTTCAGAGGAGGCAGGCAGTGTAGAAACAGAACCATAAAGAAGAACCCCAGAATAGTGGAGAAAACAGAAGCATCAGGAGATCCATTAGACTTGCCATTTAGTATGTGTGAACAGAGAAGAGCAATTGTTGGTGCTCGTCAAACCACTCCTGGGAAAGATGGTGTATGCTATAAAATGTTGGAACATATAACAGAGAACTCACTAGCCATAGTAGCCATTAGTTTTAACGGGGTTTGGGATACTGGTCAACTTCCATTAGTGTGGAAACAAGCAATAATAGTGGCTGTTCTAAAACCAGGGAAATACCCCTCGGGTCCATCTAGCTATAAACCTATTGCCTTAACGTCACATTTATGTAAAATCATGGAAAGATATGGTCTGGAAAGAACGATATGCTCTGGAAAGAAGGACTGCTAATTAAGTTAAAATCATTGGGAATTGGTGGTAGAGCATATAATTGGGTTTTGGATTTTTTAACGTGAGAGGAAAACATAAGTAAGAGTAGGTGCAGAATACTCCAGTGTTTATGCGGTGGAGAATGGTACTCCCACAAGGAAGCGTTTGTTGTCCATTGCTTTTCAACAGAATTATGTATGACATATTCTCTCTAGTTGTTCGAGGTGTGGGAAGGTCTTTGTAGCTGGATGATTAGCATTTGTAAATACAAAAGTTCAAGCTGCAGTGGCTTAAGTGGAGGGATGGACAAGAAGATGGGGATTTAAACTGTCTGTGGCAAAAACTCAGGTGATCTGTTTTTCAAGACGGCTTAAAATTGCACCCATATTGTTAAAAACTGTAAGATAAACCTATTGAACGAGTAAAAGCAATTAGATGTCTTGGTGTATGGTTTGATGGAAAGCTCACATGGAATACTGATATAGGAGCGATTCAGAAAAAATGTAAAAAGGTTATTAATGTACTCTGTTGTTTGGCAGGACAGGAGTGGGGAGCTTTGTATAGCTTTCATATCAGCAGCAGAATCTCAACTCAAGAAGCTGGATGTCTTACAAGCTCGGGCCCTGAGGATCTGTAGTGTAGTGGGTCTTTTAAAACATCTCCAGTTTCAGCGATGCAGGTGGAAATGGAAGGGATGCCTTAGAGAATAAGAAGGGTCAAGTTAATGCTGGCATACTGGGTTCATCCCCAGGGGCATTGGTAATTGACATCCTGCAAAGAGCATTTTAACAGACTGCTGGGAACACGAGTCACATTTCATGAGTTTTGGATGGATTGGTGATGCTAAAGCAGCAAGCATTGGATTAGGTCAACCACAGTAAAGGCCTACTGTTTCTATCTCCTCCCTTCCTTCATGGGTATTCCCCTTGCCAAGTGTAGTCCTAAATATACATCAGGAATTGAAGAGTAAGTCAGAACATCTTCCAGTATGGTGCATAGTCCAGAATTATGTTAAAAAATAATTTCTCGGGCTCAGTTTTCATTTTTACAGATGGCTCCAAAGATCCAGACAAAGGGTGTGCAGGTGCAGCAGTGGTACATAGAGAAAAGGGTTTTCTGACCATTTATCAGTATACACCACAGAGCTGTTGGTAGTGTTGTTGGTATTACAGTGGATAGAGGAGAAGGAAATACCCATGTTGTTATGCATCTGACAGTTTTTCAGCACTATCCAGCATAAGATCAGGCAGATCATCATTTAGAACAGATATTATCAATGAAATTAAATATTTCTTATATTTTACAGAATGGAAATTAAGGGTAGCCTATATTCACAGGTTTCATTTGGGATCCTACCCATGTTGGTGTGGAGAGAAATGAGCAGGTGGATATTCTGGCCACTTAAGATTACATATGTAGACCTACAAGTTCCACTAAGCAAAGCTGAAGTCAAAACATTCATCAGGACACATGCAACGACATGGCAGGAGTATTGGGACATTAGTGAAACAGAAGGCATCTTTACAATATACAAAGACGTGTTGGTGATGAGAGGAAGGTGGGCTTTAAACGTAGAGTTATTCTTTACATAAAATAGGCAAACATTCAACTGGAAAATGCACATACTGTAACCAGCCAGAAACTGTTGAACACATACTAATTCGTTGCAAGGACTACAATACCCAGAGAGACCTTTTTCAGACACTTCCTAAGGCAGACCTCCACACCTTTTCACTGCCAGGGCTTTTGGGGAAAACAGCAGGCAATGTATATCACAATATTGTGGAGTTTCTAAGAGAAATTGATTTAGTAAAGACAATTTAGTTTCTTTCGTTTATTTTTTTTAATTTATTTTCTCAGCATTTATCTCCCGTTCACACTCCAGTCCAGTTGGTGGCGGTAATGCAACTTTAAGTTGGTTTGAACCATAAAGAAGAAAAAGAAGGACAACAGGAAGTGAAGGTACCTAACCTATCAGCTCCACGGAAAATGTGTCATGCGCGATACAGCTTGTGATGGCAGTAGGCTATGGTGTGTGTGAAGGTTAACGTTAGTTAAAACGTTAGTACACTTAACTATACTTGTAATTTAACTCGAGTTTTAGTGTGTTTTGCTCGCGTGTATAGGGTGTTCCACTATACGACGGTGTGCACTTCCTCACAGGCTAACCGTTCCAGGTAAGACGCCATGTTGTTGCTGTTCAGAAGGCTAACTGGACACATGAGGGGCTGTTCTTCATCGTGTTGATGTATGAGGGCTTTTCGTCAAGGTTTTAGAGAAGTCGAAGCCTTCAAGTCTGGCTTACATACGACGACTAAAACACTAAAAACACTACCACTAACATGAACTCAGTCAGTGTGACAGGCTAACAGATGTGGACAGACATTCGTTAGACAACATGGTTGCTTTTATACTGTACTTTAGACCCTAATATGACACAGACACTGCCATAGACTGTGTGTATATATAGACATTTATCACGGCAGACATGTTGACATTTCATAGTAGGAAAAGCACAGCTGTATTCAAACCCATTAATGATGGCTGCATTCCACTTAGGAGAGGCCCTGGTATTGTGCATGCTGACTCACTGAAATAGCTACTGGGACACTAGATGGAATTGAGCCATCGTTAAGGTTATCAATTGCAGCTGTGCTTTTCCTACTATGACAAGTCAACATGTCTGCTGTGAAAAAGGTCCGTAAAGGACACTGCTAGTTTTAGTACTTTTTGGCTGCACCCGAAGTCTCTCCCCTTCCGGTGGACCCCACAGGACCATATTTCTGGGGGAAAAAATATGTTACGGTAAGGTTAGTGAAGGGCGATAGACAAATCATTTTTGGATGCTTTTTTTTTTTTCTAAGAAGAGTGCACATGACATGTCAGTCAGGCATTCTGACATTTAAATTATCTGTAGAAGAAAAATAGAACATGTATTTTTCTGCTTTGGCTCTGTTTTGCTGGAAACGGATATGATGTAGTCGCTGTCGGCGGCACCGTGTAAACAGAAAATATTTAGCTCAATCATTTGTAAAATAAAGAATGAAAAAATTAGATACTAGGGAAAAGAAGGGCATAGTAGTATGCTTTTCTGATTTTTAATTCTTTCTGGTGTGTCACGTCCGACGCCACGAACACGCCGAAAAACAGGCTTAATACGCGTAGAAAGCAGCGTAGGGGCTAGTGACAGTCGCGCTGGTTGCATCATTTTACGGCCTGAGGCATTATGTTTTCAGGTGGTCTGTTTATTCACCAATCGTTATTGCGATATTCAACGTTATCGCGTATTGCATATGTTCCTCGTATCGTGCAGCCCTAGTGTGAAGCCGCCACGTTTCGCCAGAAGATACACATACCTTTTTTATTAAATCATCAAAATCTATAGAGGGTTTTCACCGACGTCACGTTCTGGGCGGTAACCTGGATGCGCGGCCATATTGGAGGCACTCGGTGTAAACAACTGAATGGAGTATTGTGCACTTTGGATACTTTAATACTTTATGTCTAAACAACAGAAAAGCTCATCAAAACGCGTCCAAGATGCAAAAGCATGGAAGGACACAAAGGCGCGGTATTTTGAAAAATGACAGTTTACTGGCGGTGCAGATCCCTACAAGTTGGCTCCCTCTTCTTGGATCCATGGCGACCCGGTGATTCTTCCTTCAGTTGCATATCCCGATATAGTCAACTACCTGGTTTTCTCCCCGAGCCCATACACAGCGGAAGACCTTAAATCCTACAAAAGTTTGGAGGCTTATAACCAGATGGTGTGTGGATGGGTGAGGGAGACGCAGTACCAAGTCATTAACGACCGTTGTGTTGTGAATGCCAAAGTAAGTAATGCAATAACATCTTTAATCAACCTAACCTTAACTGTATGACATCATTGTGATACTCAAGGTGTAGCCAAGTGACTCTCAATAGTTTTTTTTTTTTTTTCATTTCAAAGACCGAACAAGACAGTTTTCCCTCGTAGATCCTGGTTGAGCTTTGCCAACCACAAGCGCCTCCTTTCCTCTGATAACTTCTGACATTCCTCTCCCTGGTTTTTAAATAACTTTTGGAAGTCGATAAT